>NC_082395.1:7314858-7396755 GCF_031168955.1 Gadus macrocephalus
CCATTTTGTGTTTTTTTTCTCCCACCCCTTCAGCCACCACAGCGACGACCTGCAACGACCCGGGCATCCCGGTGAACGGCTCCCGGTACGGGGACAGTAAGGAGCCGGGCGACAGCGCGACCTTCCAGTGTGACCCTGGCTACCAGCTCCAAGGGGAGGGCACCATCACATGTGTGCGCCTGGACAGCCGCTTCTACTGGCAGCCCGACCCGCCCACATGCATAGGTGGGCTATCTGTCTCGCCTTCCATCCATCTACCGTTCATCCATCTGTCCATCCATCTGTCCATCCACCAGCCGTCCATCCGTCTGTGCCTTCTTTCGAATTACATGCGCAGATTGTTTGCTTTTCCCTGGGTCACTTCCTCCACCTCCTCCCTGGGGACTCCAGGCTTCTCCCTTCCTCCCTCCCCCCAGGCTAGACAGGGGGTCTGTCAGTGAAGCTCGGCTGCCTGGCTCTCGGCCCGTTGGTTGTGTTTGGTAGAATATCGTCGTGGGATTTCGTGGGCAAAAGCCTGGACACGCTTCAAGCGGCGAAGAGTCGTCTCCGTCGCCGCACGCGTTCCACCGCCGGTCGCATGCCCTCCGGTGAGACTCCCCGGCCGTCATCAGGAGGACGTGGCGGTAGGATTTTATATTAAGTCGACTCTGTCGGCTTTTCCTCCTCGTCACCGAGGTCCAATCCAGCTCCTGCTTTCTCACTGCGGCTATCGAACCACCCGGATGTAAAAAGTCTCACAAATCCACTTTCAGGGGCTATCATTTATTCATGAGATCCCGTGCTACCTGAGCGCCCCCTCCTGAGACCATCCCTAACCCCCCCAACCCCCTAGCATCTGGAGGCTAAAGGACATCTTCTGGGGGGGGGGGGGGACCATCGCCTTAGGTCCCAGACAGAAAGACACATCGGCTTCACACGGCTTCCCAAGGACGCCCTGAGTCACAAAATGATGAAGAGGAAGGGAACTTTGTTCAACGCCACATCACCCGCAAATGAGATGCCACCTTCGTCGCACCTCGGACTGCGTGATGCATTTAAGGTTGCAGTAATCGGTCAAGTGGGACAGTGGTGCGGAGACAAAGATTCCCCACACCATTTCCCCAACTCCGTCCCCCTTCAGACCCCGTAGCTATGGGGGTAAGACCCCATAACCGGTGCAGACTGGACCGGTTATACATCACGCTTGAAACGGCACACACACACACAAGCAACCCTTATCTCAGTAAAGGACCCGTAGGGAGAGTGTCTCGGGTCACTCTCTCACAGCCTTACTTCGCTTTAAAAACTTAAAAAAGAAATAGAGCCGGTGGCTTCGGGAAAACAGCCTCAGCATGCAGATCTCAAGGCCGGAGCCCCTGCATTTCAATATTTGGAATGCACTCGGGCCAACTGTACCCATCTGACTTTTTGTACTCCCCCTTTATAACATTCTGCTGCAGTTGAAAAGGAGAGGGGGAAAAAAAAAACACTTTCCCTTCCGCATTCTCTCCTGGAGCCCTCCAGGGTGGTAGCCGCCATGGCCCACTGTGAAACACATTACACTGCTCTCCAGATTGGCCCCCCTCCCAAGCCCCTCATCCCTCTGTAACTCTTGACCAGGAGCAGGAGCTCATCCATCTTGTTTGCCAGTGACCTCACGTTTCAATAGACGGAAGCTAAAGGTGTAAATCTCCTCCCCTTTTCTCTACCCTCTTTTACCTTAGACAATTGACACTTTCCCTCAGTTGCTGTCCACACACACGCACGCACGCACACACTCACACTTGCATGCACTCAAGCACACAAGCACAAGCACTCACACAAATACACACACGCACGGCACGTACGAATCACTAGGCCTCCGGACAACATCCTCTGGCCTCGTGACAACCGCTTACTCATAGGAGTAAAACCACTCAGGACACAAAGGCCTGCTGATGAGCGGGAAAACATTAGCATGAGGCCTTTAGCTTCCGCCCTGCACGAAATGGCTTAAGAGTCGAAAATGTGAGTTTTTCATTGTACATGTCTGTGTACGTGTCTGTGTGTAAAGAATCTCTTACTGCATTTGAGATGCATTAAGAGATGCATCTCAAATGCATCTCTATTCTCGACTAGAGATGCATCTCTATTCTCGACTACTCACTGACACCCTCTTACTCCCTCTACCTCAGTGCTCTGGAACATCATGTGCGGCCGTTTGCTCTTTCTTCCTTGCTGTGTTGCTCTCTCTCTCTCTCTCTCTCTCTCTCTCTCTCTCTCTCTCTCTCTCTCTCTCTCTCTCTCGCTCTCTCGCTCTCTCTCTTGTTTCTACTACATAAACTTAAATTTTTCTTCTGCTTCTCTGTGTTGCTCTCTCTCTGTTCTTCTTTTTCTCCAGCAAACACCTCTATTTTTGTATCCGTTTATCTCACTCTGTCTCTCTCTCTTTTTATTCTCTCTGTCCCTCTTATTCTCTGTCTATCTCTGTTTTCTATCTCACTCTCTTTCTCTCTCTTTATGTTCTGTTTTTCACTCTTCATGTCCCTCTCTCTGTCTCTCTCTCTACTCTGTCTCTCTCTACTCTGTCTCTCTCTCTCTCCCTCTCTTTCTGTTGTTTGTCTTTCTCTCTCTCATTCGATGTGTTCTGTCTGTCTCACTGGCTCTCTGTCTCTCTCCCCAGCGATGTGTGGTGGTAATGCCAGTGGACCATCGGGGGTGATTCTGTCTCCTAACTACCCCCAGCCCTACCCTGCGGGGAAGGAGTGTGACTGGCGAGTCCGAGTCAACCCCGACTTTGTCATCGCCCTCATCTTCAAAAGGTAGCTTGCATACTCAACGTCGAAATTAGTAGTCAATAAGCTTATATGCAAACCAAAATGTCAAGTTGTACCTCATAAAGTCGACAATGATATGCGCCCCAGTTTTTTCGGCCATTTTAATATGCTGTTCAATATCAAACGAACTACAATATGATATGATTCAATGATATTATTAGCTCCTTTCGGGAAAAACCCACCATTAAAAAATGCTAAACAAGTTGAAGCAGTGTCTTTGGATCGTTTATTTATAAGCTTTTTTTTGTCGTGTTCCCTTTTTTTGTTAATCACCGATGAAAGGTGAACTTTCGTTAGAACATAATTATCAACATGAGAAAATAAATGGAATTCCATGGGTAGGCAACACATAATGAGCGCTAGGTCGTCAAAAAGGCAGGTGATGGCCAATTAGTATGGGGGGGGGGGGGGGGGGGGCAATCCCCTTTTAAACTCGTTTAGCAACCAAAGTGTCCCGATTTGTTGATGAAATCTATTTTCAGACATTTCAAGGGATTATTATTAAGGGAGAGAGGGGGAGAAATTGTCGTTCTATCTTGTATATTGGAAGAAAGGAGGGTCCATGAGAGACAAACCTAAAACTTAATCTAGTTTGAATCTTGGCAAAGACAATTCAAGACAACATATTGGTTCTCATTCACACTGCGACTCTGAGTTACAACACATGTTTCAAGCAAGATTTTTGCCTCACAACTTTACACAAGGAACCCCCTTTTCTCTATCGTTTTCTGCAGGTTTTTTTGGCATCGCCTCTCAGAATCACCATACCCGCGGCATACACATGGCGTAATGGGCCTATGATCTCTTGTAGTTCAAGTAACTTTAACCCTTTGCAGTCTTGTTGGTGGAAATGAGCAGGCGCTGCGGTATATCCAAAGGCCCATTCCTATTGAACTTTCTACAAATTTGAATATGCCGTATAGCATAAATGGTTAAGGAAATCTAATTTAGACAAGCAAGAAATATCACACCATTTTTCTCACTGGAAATTGACATTAAAATATATGAGGTTCAGAAACACAGTGAACTTGGACAACCTTTGGTAAATTATGCTTGGACTTGGCATTTGAATAATAGACAATTAGAGGTTATTAGGTGCTGGATTGGAGTGTGGCAGTAGCTGTCATGCTAACATTTGGCGTCTTGCTTCGACCGTAATGATACGTTTTTTTCTTATCAATGTTATTACGGACATACGTTGAAGGTTAATGCCACATTTTATCATCATGATGAAGAATAGGTCATAGGCGCACTGGACAAAACAGGTTTCCTTATTAATATATATATCCATTCATCAATTAATATTTATACACAAAGAAAAAATCGTGCATTGAGGTATAATTTAAAGTATAGGAAATCTATACTTTAAATGAACTGTGTTTTTGAAAGAGTAACAGATAATCACTTGGTCAGGCTTATTTTAATGTTATAATTGATTTACCTTTCAAGGATAAGGGCATCTCAACCATGCAAAACCGAAATATTTATATTCCAACAGTATCCTGCTTTCTCTCTCTCTCTCTCTCTCTCTCTCTCTCTCTCTCTCTCTCTCTCTCTCTCTCTCTATAGCCTACAGTGTTTAATGCAACACACCTATGGCATTGTAACGCACATGCACAAACATTGGTGCCCTATAACTAAAGGTTAAACCCTGAAAAGTAAATCGAAAGCAGTCCTGGGATCGAAAGCTTATGTACACACTTGCACTGTGCAAACATCCTCTATGCATGTGTGTATGTGCCGATGGATTTCAGTATATAAGGACTAGCATTCAGTGCTAACATACTAGCATCAACTTTACAATGATACGTCTTTGTTCATCCTTGTGTGCTTGTACAGGAAAATCTTACATAATTCTTTCTTTCTTTCTTTTTCTCTTTCCCTCCCTCCTTTTTTCCTTCCTTCCTTCCTCCCTCCGTCCCTCCGCCTCCTCTCCCTTCCTCACTCAAGTTTCAACATGGAGCCAAGTTATGACTTCCTGCATATCTACGAAGGGGAAGACTCTAATGGTCCATTACTAGCGAGTCTCCAAGGCAACCAGGCCCCTGACCGAATAGAGAGCAGCAGTAACATTCTTTTTCTGGCGTTCAGGTCTGATGCCTCACTGGGCATGTCCGGCTTCGCCATCGAATACAGAGGTAATTAAACCACTGACTTTTGGCTAAGCGGGACCTTTGGTATCCTTTGGATTTTATTTTTCAGTAAAATGCTTCGATGTGCACACATTTGTCTGAATGTGCAGACCTCATCGTATTTTATATTAAATGCTTGTACCAACGATGTTGGACGATTATGATTTGAACCAGACCTAAAATAAAATTGACTGGAATGGATACATTCAAGGGCAACTGTTCCAGGCGCATGTACCACTGTGTGATAGGGGTGTCTTGCTCAAGGACACTTGAGCAATGACAAGAGGAGTCATGGTATAAAACCAGCAACCCTTCAGTTCCTAGTCCACTGACCACCTCTGGAGTACTGCATAATCTGCATTATCAACAATGGAATAACGCACTTCCTCAGACAGCGATGCATATCACTGTATTTAAGGTCACTTTTATTTGGATTTAACGATGACATTAGCGTGCTTGTCATTATGTCAAGCCTTGCAACATGATCCTCTCAATGGTTATAGCCATACATGTGTGAAAGTAACAAAACAACAAACTAACATCCACAGAAGACCCAAAAATGTTAAAATACCAACCACTTTTAAAAGTGTTGTTATTAAGTTATTAAGATGAGATATAATCACCCACTCAAAGCAGCCATTTAGACATAATATAGGGCTTTCAGAACCCAATCTTCAAAGACAATTATGTCCACCCAGGCAACAATTTAGCATGCAACTGTTGAAACAGATACCAGACAATTCACCAATTAAGGGGGCTGGCATTTATTTCTTTAAATAAACCATGAGTTTTTCCGGACATCGTTTCTGATTTATTAAGACGTTAAGCATCTAGAACATTCACTAACCACGCCATCATACCTCCGCAGTCAGCTGTAGTTACAGCTGTTCCCTATCAACTTGTCAAACCATACCATCATGCAACTCCATGATGTATGTACACGTTTTAACGTTTTAATGAGCTGTCATACAAGTTTGTGTGACATGCTATCTGGTAAACAGGCTGGGTTAGCGCTCCAGAATGTTTCTAAATAGTTGGGGAATGGGGTATGCGTATGTGGTTTCATGGTCAATATTGCTTAGCATTCCAATGAGGTGAAAACTGGCAGGTACACAAATATCCAATTCAAGTTTGTAGGGAAAATCACAGGTACCCTATCTGTACCATCTAGTCATCCAAGCTTGTGCTTATTCAGGTGTTTTTCTTTCCCCTCACCCCGCCTCGTTTTAATTAAAAAGTGATTATCTTCCTCCTTACAATCTGTCTCCCTCTCCCTTCCTCTCTCTCTTTCCACTACTGTGCACCTCTCTAGCTGTAGCTTTCATTTCCAATCAGATTCAAATGAGACCAAAAGCATGTTCAGGTTTTATTGCATTTCTATCAGTCATCTTTTATGTCCCGCTCTCCAACTCTCTCATCAAACCAATTTTGGTCGGATGACGGAAGAAGCAAACAAGCTAAACGAATGCAAATCCCATTTCTGCTCACCCCGTTCCTTTCATGTTCCCTTTTAAGATTGACGCAACAAGAAAATAACTATTTAAAGTTAAAGGCCGGTCATTTAGTAATTCCCTGAACCTTGAGAAAAACCTTCAGAATGTCATGTTTCACACTGATGATATCCATGTCATGTTGTTTTTTTTGTAATTCATAGCAGACTTTAGTTCTCTGTATGACGCTCAAAGTCAATCAAAACATGTGTAAGAAGTTTTCAATGGGCAAGGACCAGTGACTATTCAAAAGACAGGATACTCGAGAATAAAACGGCACAAACAAGAATTGCATCTAACCCTTGAGGAATGCAAACTTGAAATCACTGTATTTTTCAAACTATGCATCCATTCACTTCATACATCCAAACAGTCTTTGGATTTAGATTAATCTTCCCTGCTCTGAAGGTTAGCAACCACTGAAGCAGTGGCACTATTTACAGAGAGAGTCCCAGCCTACCCCGAGTATGTAGATGTATATTACCAAAGATTGCTACCTCTATTGCTTGCCGGTGGTAAACATTTTCCCATGACCCCCATGTGTGTCTTTTGTTCCGGTATAAGGTGCCTTATTTCAGGATTCTTTGATGGATTGTCTTGGCTTGCAATCAAACACGATTCATCCTTTATTCTAGTTTTTATTTTGAGTATGTATGCAATGTATAGTGAAGCATGGCTTTGCTTTTTAGTTTATTTTACAGCAGGACCTTATCTTGCCAGGAAATGGCCTTGGTAGAGGGATGGGAAGGCACTTCTGTTCTTCTCAGAGCGCATTCATTCTATTCACCCAACTGTATTAATATCACTCAGATCTGAACTGCACTGAACCATTCTCTGTTATACGGTCACTAGGTGCCAGTGGGTTCTTTTTTTTTTCTTTCGGTAATTACTACATTGTGTCCAACTTTACCCTTTTTCGACTGCTAGCTGGCTTCAACTATTCTTTTTATTTTACTTTTGAATGATTGAATTTCTCCTTTGTTCATTCCAACATGAAAACCTTTCCCACTCCCAACAGAGAAACCGAGAGAGGCGTGTTTTGACCCCGGTAACATCATGAACGGCAGCCGAACAGGCTATGACTATAAGCTTGGCTCCCAGGTCACCTATAACTGTCACCATGGTTACACCACCATGGGCGGGGCCACCATCACCTGTGTCCTGGGGCATGATGGGAAACCAGTGTGGGATAAAGCCCTTCCGACGTGCAAAGGTAGGATACGTGCGCAGGTATGCCTAAAATGGTGAACGCATACGCACATCATTGGAGCATCTGCTTGATACGAAACGCCTGCATAGATTTCATGCATATGTTGGTAATGCTTGAATGCCTCCTCATGCAGACTCTGACTGCATACATAAAAGAAAACGATAATGCACCATATAAATATATATATATATCTATAGTCAATATATGTTTTTATGCATAGCTTTGGCAAGAAGATTAATGATGTAAACTGATGTTTTTTGTTATTATCCAATAAACACAGACAAAATATGCAGTATTTGAGTGTGAGAATGAATAGTGTGGGAAGTGGCAAAATATGTATGCTTGAATGGTCCGAGCATCACATTAATTTTAAGTCGATTGTTTGTTTCTGAACTCTATGGTCCTTACAGTCCATGTTTCTTTTCGACTGCCCGACACTAATACTGTACAAGCAACTCAGGGCTTTTGGCATAATGCCTCATCCTTGACCAAAATCTTTTTATGTTCTCGTCTATTCACAACAACATTTTAATAAGGGAGGCTCTGGTTCTCCATGAATATGTGGGTGCGTCAACTTTCCTCACATTCTGCTAAAATTAGATGGGGAAGAGAAAGCTGTGCTAGAGGCGATGTAATCAACAGCATTCCAAAACAACAATAAATCCTGGCCAACCCGGGGCGGGTTGATCAATATGAAGGCTCACGGGGGGACCCCGGTTTGGTGACAGTGATGGATTCCGAAAAGATTCGCTAGAGCCCGACTATTATTGTTCAAACTGTGTTTGGATGGTGTTTGGAGGTGGAGGGGTAATGTAGATTAAAAAGATGGTTAATATTCAATTATTAGCTCCATGATGACGAAGCCAAGGAGTCATTTAAATTTGTTGTGTAGATCTTCCCCCCACTTATGTTGTGTTTCTATATATTTTTTTCTCACTTCTTGTGTAGGAATAAAAAGTTTTTAGAGACTGATTGATTTATAAGAAAATTATATATTTATTATAAAGAGAAAAATACGGTTTCATTTGTCAAGGATAAAACTCTGTCCCTTAAAAACTTTCCTTCCTCAAATGATTTGACTGAATTTTGAAAAGCCAAACCTAATTATCACCACAAGGTGTTGAGGAAAGTACAGCGATGGATTTTGAAACGTTATTCAAATGTGTTCATTACGATAGCAACACCTACCACTAGTGTCATGGTTTTTCTTTCATAAATACAATGCAAATCATACACTATTCAGTCAATTAAAACACACATTTTCTCCGCGGCATCGGCACACTGAGAGAATGATAACAGCTAATTACGACTGGATATTTATGAATGTCTTCATCATGCAAAAAAAAAAAAAATATGAATAGTATTAAAAAGCTCTTGAAACTCGTTGGCCATCCGGCATGCTGGATGGCACTGCTGGAGTCAGCTCCACGCCCTAGTGTGTGTGTGTGTGTGTGTGTGTGTGTGTGTGTGTGTGTGTGTGTGTGTGTGTGTGTGTGTGTGTGTGTGTGTGTGTGTGTGTGTGTGTGTGTGTGTGTGTGTGTGTGCGCGTGTGCATGTGTGTGTACTGTATTCCAAAATCGATTCCACAATACTGAGAGTGCGTATGAATGTGTGTGTTTGCGTGTGTGTGCGTGAATGTGTGTGCGTGTGAGCGTGCGTGTGAGAAGGAGAGAACATGGTGTCGGTGTCTAGAGTGCTGGACTGTCTCTCTGATGGTCAAGTCTTGACAAGTGACAGCTGTCAACATGCCCATCAGCGATTAGCTAACTATGTGACTATAGGTCCATTAAGTATGGGTAACCATGCATCTGTGTGTTTGTGTGTGTGTATGTGTGTGTGAGAGTGCGTGCATCGTGATGCGACCGAGAAACCTGTCCCAGTGTCACGTGGGTAAAATATGCAAATCAGGACGGAGCAAGCTGTCGGGACAAGGAAGGAATTTTAAAATGCACACACACACACACACACACACACTAACACAAACACAGACACACACACATATATTTATACACACACTCATATATACACAAGCACAAGCACAATCACACACAAACACAGACACTCACACGCATATATATTCACGCGCAAACAAAGACACACACACACACACACACACACACACACACACACACACACACACACACACACACACACCCACACACACTCCTAACAACCTCACAAAGGCCCTTGTGAAGGCTCTGTTTAATAAAGTCTGAGAGACGCAGGGGTGGGGGTCGGGATGGGATAATTGCACCCAGAGTAGCTATTTGGGAACGGCAGTGAATATCAAGCAGAAATATGTTAGCTCATCAAGGAAATTGTATTTTACACTCGGCCCCGTCCATCTTCTTTAAAGTCACGTTGTGTGTGTGGTTTTAACTCCACGGACGGATCATCGTAAGCGGGTGCATGTTGGGAGATCGGGGCATCCCTGTCATTTCCAGTTTCCCTCAGCTGAGTGGGGAACACGGAGCCTACCTGGGTGGCACTGGTGGCACGCCATCCACAATCGGCTTCTTGCCGAGCGCTTCTTAGCTTCCTGATTCAGGCTACGCATCGCAGGTGCCACTGCGCCATTCATGAAATGATCTACCCTACCTGTCATAAAGTAAGTGTGGCCGGCAGCTGGCCGGACAGAAAGTTGATCAGTTAAATCCACCGAGGACTCGGCTGTTGAGTCAGCCTGGCCACTAAGTTGCTCCCAGAGTTATTCAGTTTGTCAACTTCACGGACAGTGAAATCTGTGCCATAAACAATGTGCCTCTGCAGCCAAACAGATTTGGTATTAACGCGACCCTCAGCTGTATATCGATGTTGTCAGCGCAAAGTACTGTACCTATTATAAAGTCATATTAATCATGGAGGGGGGAGGCCGCCTGCCTGTTTATTTCTTTAAAACGAATTCCCACTTACAATGCATTAAGAATGCATTATGATCTGTTTCAATCTAGGATCCATGATGATGCATATCACACACACACACACACACACACACACACACACACACACACACACACACACACACACACACACACACACACACACACACACACACACACACACACACACGTGTGCACGTACACGCACATGCGCCCAAACACACACACTCGCACACACACGCAAAGAAAAAACAGACACAAAGACAGACAGACAGACAGAAAGACAGGCAGCCGCAAATATATTTATATACTCGAATATATATTTAAGAATGTGTGAGTGTGCATGTAATATGTTTGCGTGTGCGTGTTTGTGTGAAGGCTTGAGCGTGTGCGTGTGTGGGCTTCTACGTGCGTGTGCGTGTCAGGCAGATAATGTTGTCATGGCTGGACGGACAGAAGGTAAAGATAAGTGAGGTATGGATTCAGCAGGCGTTGGATGTTCGTCCCACATAGTTAGCCAGGTTCCTCCCTCTCTGTCTCTGTCACTCTTTACCTTTGGGCTGCTCTGGGGGCCTTCAGACCAAACTCATTAGAAAGGGTGAGACCTCTTTAAATAATACATCACGACTCACTCCTTCCTTCCGTCTCCTCTATCTCCTCCTGCCACCCCCCCCCCCCCACCCCCCCTCACCTTTTCTCTTTAACTACTTCACGCATCACTCTCTCTCTTTTTTTTCCCTCCCACGCTTGTTGCTCTGTCTCGCTCTCTGTCGCTATTTATCTTTCCCTCACAATTTAACTTTCTCTCTTACCCGTTTATTGCTCTTCCTCTCTCTCTTTCTCTCTCTCTCTCTATCTCTCTCTCTCTTTCTATCTCCCTCCCCCCTACATCTCAAACTGCTCTTTTATTGGTTTCCATGGTAACTAAGAGTGGTGTGAGAAAGGAGGAATTCTCTGTGACTGCTGATAGGGTTGTTTGCGTGTGCGTGTGTGTGAACATGCATTTATGAGTGTGTGCGTGCCCACGTGCGTCAGCGTGCTTGTGTGTGTGTGCACAAATAAAAGCGATAGGAACAGGCTATGCTGTGACAGAGGGCCGCCTTGAACAACACACACACACACACACACACACACACACACACACACACACACACACACACACACACACACACACACACACACACACACACACACACACACACACACACACCAACCGCACCATTTAACGCACGCACACACACACACATGCAATCACACACAAGTTCAGAAACAACCACAAACACACACGAACACACAAGCACACACACACACACCGGTCCATGGGTTCTTTAATCAAAAGACTCAAAGTCTACTATCAATCAAACAAACATAGAGATAAATAACACACTCCGAATAGGAGTTTCCAAGGCGACTTTCAATCATAGCTTTCCCCTCGTTGAATTATGATATGAGGAACTGAGCTGGTTTAAAGGAATGACATGTTAAGACGTCAATGGTAATTCAATGTAAACATATTCATCCACACCCAACAAAAGAGAAGAAAACTTGGCATTTTGAACCGTCCGGGAGGACTCAAAAAGTCATGCTGCCACTACAATATTTGCCATATAGCATAAATTGGTGCAGTCATATGGTACAGTGTAGCGCTCTTTTCAATCTTTCAAAAAGGTCTATGTGTATGTATTTTTGGGGGGGTCAGACATAATGTTCCCTGATGAATGGGTTTATCTGTTGTGCAAGACTAGTGCACTGTAATCTCTAAATGTGCCTCTTAATGCATTTACTGATGGAAATAAACTGATGCCATTAGAGATAGTCCTCCTTTATGACTCTCTCTCTTTTTCTCTTTCTCACTCTCTCTCTCGCTATCGCGCTCTCTTTGTTGAGCTTAAAGCTATTGTGTGTTGAAGTATCTATTAAGATCTAGAGATTGTAGACCGATGGGTTTGGGGGCTCATGAAAGTTGAGGAAAGTGTCTCAACTGTCAAACTTTAAGGCAACCTCAAAGAGCTACTGCATCACCTGCACTCCTGGCTGATGACTGTTGCCATGGGCGACGGGTGTGTGTCCATTGTTTTTCTTCAGAGTTGGCTATATCCCTTTGTGTCTGCTTTTTTTTTTTTTTACTCGTTTGTCTCTATGTTGCACCCAGATCGCTAGAGTCACAGCATGATGCAAATGTTTGCTTCAGTGTGTGTGTGTGTGTGTGTGTGTGTGTGCATGTGTGTATGTGTGTGTGTGAGAGAGAGATCAAAGCAAACGTGTCAGAGAAAAAAGTCAGCGATAGAGGGAGCGGGAGACACCGAGAGAGAGAAATATGGGAGAGTGATCATTGCGATGTGTTTGTGTGTGTGTGTGTGTGTTTGTGTGTGTGTGTGTGTGTGTGGGGGGGGGGGGGGTGTGTGTGTGTGTGTGTCAGTGTGTGTGTGTGTGTGTGTGTGTGTGTGTGTTTTTGTGTGTGTCTGTTTTTGTGTGTGTCTGTTCATGTGTGAAAGTGATCAAAGTACCTGTGTGTGAACAGTTTTGATAGGGATGACACCTGAACCTAAAGCATTACCCCCGGAGGATGAAGGTAGATCAAGACGGAGCAAACACATAGCGGCTTAACGAGAACCGTTCCAAGGAATAGCAATCAATAGCAGAGCCCAGGATCAAGAGCAGATGAGACAGAGAGGGTGATTACAGTGGTGCTTAAGGAAAGAGGCGAGAAAAACAGAAAATGTGAAAGGGGGAGAAAATTGTTGCGTGATTACAGGTCTAGCAAGGGAGTAAAGGACAATGGAGTTTTTTCCCTTTGAGGGATAATGTATTTTTGTTTGTTTTGTTTTTGTTTTTGAAGCCGAGCAACGATCACAGAGTTATGCCGAAATCAAATCATAAGGGAGCATGCGGAGTGAACATGGTTATTTATGTACATTGTCTCTTTATTGAGTACCATCAGAAGAGGCCGCGCTTGGATGGGGAGACAGTTAGCACCTAGCAACAAGAACGCATAAACAAGTGTGACAACAAGGTTTTTATGTTAAAGGCGATATGAAAGTAGGCCTGCATAAATTCAGAATTTGATAATTGTATTAGAAAGTGCTCGTAGAACAATAGCAATAGTGATAGCTAACTTTTTTGTTAATTTGTTGATTGACGTTCTGTATTGAATACTGAGCAACTAAGTGGCTCCCTTTTCTCAAGTCAAGCTACAATCAATATTTTTAATCCATGTTATTAAATTCAGCATTCCTGCTTAAGTGCACTTCTGTTTTGTGTAAATGTTCTATTTTCTTGTTCTGTCACCCATTTGTATTCATCACAATTCAGATGAATACAAAAACTAATAACAAATTTGGAGTTGAGCATAAGGGCAGCCAAAAAGGAAAGGAGGACTTTTCATTTATTCCGTATTTTTTTCAAGGTTATTTTCTCTCTTTCCCTCCTAGCGCCATGCGGGGGGCAATACAGCGGCCTCGAAGGGGTGGTCTTATCACCCAACTATCCCCTCAACTACACCACAGGACAGACCTGCTCCTACTACATCACAGTGTCTACACAGTTCGGTGAGTGCAGATGCGTATGGAAAATGCTTTAAAGGCGAATTGAGTTGTTAAAATGAGGAAGGTTTGCTTGACATTCTTAGTTGACTTTTATTGTATTTTTTTTGTTTGATAATGGCCGAATGATTCTCGCTCTTCCTCACTGGACGCCGATGTGTGTTTGCTCTTCAGTTGTCTTTGGCCAGTTCGCTGTGTTCCAGACTGCGATGAACGACTCTGTGGAGCTATTCGACGGAGCCAATCAGAACGCTCGATTGCTCAGCTCACTCGCCGGATCTCACTCGGGTGAGTGTGTGCTGCGACGCTGTCAAACTTTTTGTGGAAAGAATTGAACACATTCCCAATAAAGATCAGCATGTAGGTTAACAGTTCATGCACAATATCAGGCCAAACATGCACCCAGTGAATAGAGTGTGACACAGCTACAGGGATTTGAATCCATATGGATGTCAACAGTAGCAGGGGAAGTGTGCTAGTGTGCTGGGTGACGAAGCCTCTCTGTGAATCCCCTGGTGTGGAACATCGCCAGCAGGCATGCTGTAAGGGCCCTCTTCAGGACTATTCATAGTAGTTCTTAAAATACTTATTCACCTAGTGTAAGGCAACGATGGCAACCCAGCCCGGTTCAAATGAAAGTGTTGTTATTTTTTTTGATTCAGCATGGAAGTAAACAGTAAATAATATGATATTTTGTTTACTTCAACCTGGGAAATAAATTGTGATTATGTCAAAGATGTCTTGGGAAATTTTGATACAAGGTCACGTTGTACAGAACTGTGCCCAAAATCGAATTTTCAAGCAATACACTCAGTCAACATTGTTGTGTAGAATCTTCCATTATTATTATTTTTATTATATGATATTCACAGTGTATGTGTGGATACCTCTTGTTATTGTAGGAATTATCATTATCATTATTATTATCAATTATAATTATTATAATTATTATTACGATTATATTAATATTATCATTACTATAAGGAGGAGTAGTATTAGTAGCAGTAGTCTGATCAGGCTAAGGGGCTGAGGAATCTCAACCACACTATTGAAGTTTGTACAGGGAGTCTGGATTGAACATCATTTAACCTGGATAGGACTAATATAGGTTCATCCACACAATATTTGCTGAAAAAACAAAGACTTCTCCTGCATGATTTCATATCCCCTCACGCCATTTGAAAATGTCAAAATATCTTAAGCAAAGGCGTGTTTCCCTTTTGGCCGGGGAAACCAAACACACTGAAGCTTTCCTTCCTTTTTCTGACTATGGAGATTTACAGTACATAATATAATATATATATAATATTCAGAGTATGCCACAGCTCATTGTGCTCATTTGTTGGACGCCATCTATCATGGCGCCCTGAGATTCATAATTGGCAGTTAAGCCGTTACGGATCACAGCCTCCTGTATCCTTTCCTGGACTGGCTTCTCTTATCGCAGCACAGATGTGTGTGCTCGTATTATTTATGTGCATGCATAAAACACAATCAGGGAAGTCATATATTATGCTCCCCGGACTTATTTGCACCGTCAGTTCCCCGTGGTTTGTACTGCGCTTGGCAAAAAAAAAAGAGAAAAAAGTCAAGTGTTTTACTGCTCTGACCCCTAAACTTGGAGCACTTGAAGAGAATTACTTAAGTTGTCTCACCTCCAGCTCCTCCGGGGGCTTTAAATAGCTTCTAAACACTTTGGGAGCATCCAGTGATGAGTCTTTGGTGTGGTGGTGCTGGAGGGTGGTCGCTTTGGAAAAATCGGACTCAAAGTAAGAATCTCATTGTAAGGCGTAACCGTATTAAAACAATGGAAAAACATAAAGAAATGAGGTGTATATCCGTGACTAAATAACATGCCTTTCTCTCTCTCACGCTCTTTTATTCTCTCAAACATCCCTAAGCATTCCACACACGTGCTCACGCATACACCGACGCACACACGAACACTCAAGCTCACACGCTGCACACACATATGAAAGCTTTACGCACCATTACTCAAGCTAAATGACTGATTACCCTGACACACACCCACATTAACACACACATGCCAAAAACCCAACGTGAACCTGACACTGCTAATCATTGTTCTAATGTCATGTCCAGCCCTGCCCATCCATCAATGTTCCTTCATTGTGCATGTGTGTGTGTGTGTGTGTGTGTGTGTGTGTGTGTGTGTGTGTGTGTGTGTGTGTGTGTGTGTGTGTGTGTGTGTGTGTGTGTGTGTGTGTTCCCATATGTGTGCATGAAAGAGACTAGAAGGTATAGGTTTTAATTGTATATATTGTTTTACTTATTAATGAATATATACATCAGGGTACATAAGGGAAGACTATCAAGGGTCTGGCCTTGGCAGGCTGGAGACTTGTTTTTTATTAACTAACGCTAAATATTTTCTCAGTACTTTAATTGATTACTCGTTGCATTAGGCATATAGGGTTATGAACATTTTAAAAGTGCGATATTGAGGTCTACATGTTATTGTGTATTTGCAATCTGCCAGGTTATATATTTCTGACACAACAAAAAGCAAGATGTTTGCTGTAAATAACCCTTTATCGTTACCTGTAATCATTTGGGACAAAAATACTTTTAGTTTAGGAAAAACAAGCTGTTGGTGACTGTTTCAATATTGTGTGTTCCAGGGGAAACGTTGCCATTGGCGATCTCCAATCAGATCATGCTGCGCTTCAACGCTAAGAGCGGCCAATCGGCTAAAGGCTTTCATTTTGTCTACCAAGGTAACCCTCTCGAACGGCCACCGCTGATGTTATTATAACGTTGAGCTCGCCTGCTATTATAATGTTGTCTTTGGTTGACTTTATAATATAATATTTAGTTGATGTTATAATATTGATCCCGGCTAATATCTTAATGTTTTGCTTGCTTGACGTTCTAATATTGAGGTTGTCTGCTATTATAATTTTGTGTTTGGTTGATGTAATAATATTCCATCTGGTGGATGTTATAATATAAAGGTTGTATGCTATTATAATGTTGTGCTTGGTTGATGTGATAATACTACATTTGATTGATGTTATAATATGGAGCATAACTGATGTTATATGTGGTGTCCGGTCGATGTTATAACATTACATTGGGTTGACGTTATATCATCAAGGTTGTCTGCTACCATAACGTGGTGTCCGGTGGATGCTGTAACGTGACATCGGGGTTGATACTGTAACATTGAGCTAACTGCTGATGTCCGCTCCCCAGCCGTGCCGCGCACCAGCGACAGCCAGTGCAGCTCGGTGCCGGAGCCGCGCTACGGCCGGCGGATCGGCTCCGAGTTCTCAGCCGGCTCCGTGGTCCGCTTCGAGTGCAGCCCGGGATACCTGCTGAAGGGGTCCGGGGCCATGCACTGCCAGGCGGTCCCCGGGGCCCTGGCGCAGTGGAACGCCTCAACACCCGCCTGTGTCGGTAAGGCCTACAGAGGGGGGAAGCAAGGACGGGTGGGACTGGACACGAGGACCCCATTTTATCGGAAAAAAAACCTCACAGAAAAAATACAACTTTCTTATATATTTTTTTACATTCCTTTGATGCATAATTAATCGAATATAGCGGGCATGTCTACAGCAATATGACTCACCGCCTTCAACTCCCGAACCGGATGATTCAGGCGAATGGAGTAACTGATTGCCTGTGCTGGTGCGTTGTGTTGCCACTAGTTCCCTGCAGTGGTAATCTGACAGAACGCCGTGGTACCGTCCTGTCCCCTGGATACCCCGAGCCCTACCCAAACAGCCTCAACTGTCTCTGGAGGATCCACGTGAGCGAAGGCGCTGGGATCCAGGTATGGATCCACTCGCTCTGCTCTGCACATATATCCAAAGATAATGTTATGACTCGCGTGCTGTGCTTCAAAGTCCCCGCTGGCGATGTGTTGCCCCATAAGATTAACATCAAACTCCACCACACAGATCTATCAGAGGTGTTTTGTGTCTATAACTGACAGTGATCTGACAGCGTATGTATTACTCCCAGTATCTGGGCTCCAGTCGCTGGAGTGCTCTGGTGGAAAATCCCTCAGCCCGTAACACCTGTGTGTGTGTGTGTGTGTGTGTGTGTGTGTGTGTGTGTGTGTGTGTGTGTGTGTATGTGTAGATCCAGGTGATGACTTTCGCCACAGAACACAACTGGGATTCCCTGGAGATCTACGATGGAGGAGACATGACCGCTCCCAAACTAGGTTCATTCTCTGGTAGGACCACACACACCCGCACACACACACACACACTCACAAATGCACATACACACATATGCACATGCATACACACAGACATACACACACACACACACACATATGCACATGCACACACAAACACACAACCAAAGACACACAAACACACACACACACACACACACACACACATCTCATCCATCATCCAGGATGGATGAGATCTGACAGTTACTAAACCATAAATACCCACTCACACACGTACACATTCGAACACCATACACACTAACACACCGATTTCCCGCCCATGACAAATGGGATGTGACAGCTTGTAGAGTAAAGATACACATGAGTGTGCGCACACAACCCCCGCAAAAAAGTACACATCTGCTCACAGAAAAAAGACAATGAGTAAAGATATAACTCCAAAAAAAGAAAAGCATCCCAATGTTAAAAAAGGGACCGTGGCCAAAGACATTACGGCAAATATATATAAAATGGATAGGCAGTGAAAACTATTTCCATCTCTACATTTCTTTGTCATTGAGTGTGGGAGGACGGGCTGAGTGGTACAGAGGGGGGGGGGGGTGGGGGGGGGGGGTTAGGCTGAGTGTGGGGAAACCAGAGACAGGCAAAGCAGGGATGAGAGGACGATCCAGAGACATGAAGGAGGGTTTAACCTTTCACTGCTTCCCACTGGGCCATTCCCTGTGACCTGCCCCGAGCACACACCTGCCATATAGCTGTCACACATGTGAAGCATGCCTCCCTGAAGGGATTAGGCACACTCGCATATATGCACGCACTCCCACACACGCAGCGACCCACACTGAGTGAGCATGCGCACGCTCGCAAAGACACATTCACACACTTAGAATGTACATAGACACAGAATGCACACACACACACACACACACACACACACACACACACACACAGACTAATACGAGCACACACTGACCAAACACATACACATTCACTCACAAGATAAACAGACACACACACTGATCAATCCCATACACATGCAACACACTGATCAAAGACACATGCACACACATTCAAACCCACTAACACACATTCAAACCCACTAACACACACACACACACACACACACACACACACACACACACACACACACACACACACACACACACACACACACACACACACATTTAATACACAAACACAGAACGATCCACCCAACACACACACACACACGCACACGCACACACACCATAACAAACACACACATGCACACAGACAAACACACACAAAAAAATCACTAATACACAGAGGAAGAGAAAGGGCTGCCCTACCAGTCACTTGCATTAGTAGAAACCAGTACAAGGTTTGTTCTGGTCAGTGGTTTCCCTGGAGCAGCTGGGACTTGCTATCAAAGCTGATAGCAAGTCTCCTCCCAGTTTGCCGGGGGTCCCACAGCTGACATTTCACAGATCCACTCTCATGATGACTGTTCTCAACCATACACTCCTATCACTGTTCATTGGACTGCCGAGGGGCTTGCTTGTGTTTCCTCTTGGTTTTATACTGTATATCTGTAATGATCAGAAGAACACAAGAGTAAATAGGAAGAGACTGCATATAAAACAATGTAATTCCCCACTCCCGACATCTCTTCTGCTGCTACTACGGCTGTCAGAATAGAGACATATGTTGCACGGTTATTACGTCTTATTGTCCATTCAATATTTAAATGTATTCATATTTGTATGCATTCATTGTTTTCCATCTGCCTGTCTTTCTGCTAATAAAAGGGATTTTATTGGCCAAAGACAGCAGACATTATTTAATAACACTCAAATTACTTTTCTTTATAGATCCAGACTGCATAATAATATATATATATATATATATATATAATATATATATATATGCATGACAATATAAACACACACAGACAAAATTAACGCATGTAATGTCTGTTACTATAGGAACCACAGCGCCTTCTCTGCTAAACTCGACGTCCAATCAACTGCTGCTACACTTCCAAAGTGACATCAGCGTTGTGGCAGCAGGATTCCACCTGGAGTACAAGAGTGAGTTCAACATTTATAATTAGCAGGGCTGGCAGCCGCATGTCAATGTGCACGGATGCATACACAGAGATGGAGTTCCATAGACGGACATTGATGCACATGCATACAAGCCCCTGCATACACACATACATACACACGGGCAGCTACGCAATGTTTGGGCTTTTACCAAGAACATACACCTGCTTATTCACATGCACATGCACCTTTCCCATGGTGAGTCGACATCAAATAACAAGAGGCAGTGACCTGAACTGATATGGCCTTAGGCCAAAGACACATACCTTTGCACACACACACGCACGCACTCATTCCCGCACCCACACACATTCACACATGCATACACGCGTCTAGGTGCAAACATGGATGCTCAAAAAAGTGTTACAGTTAGTGTTTGAGGGAACCACATCTTAAAACACAAACACACATACACGCACGCACACACACACACACACACCTGTCAGAACACAGTTGTGCTTTTTTGTAGTCTGTACTTAATTTGGTTTACTATCATTTCTGGATCGTTGGACATGTCCCGGTTTGTTTGTCGTTGTGGTTTTGTGTGTGTCCAAATGCCACCACAAAAAAGCTAGAAATCTTTCAAAATGTTTATGTGTGTACACATGTGTGCGTGCGTGGGTGTGTGTGCACACCATGCTATGCTCTGAACTCATTCACAGTGCTTGTGTGAAGCAGGAAGGGCACTGTGGGAACCATGGCGATGGATCATTCTGTAATGCCGCTTCCCGACTGACTTGACCAGAGGGTTGGCTAGCACTGGCTGGCATGTTGTCCCTGTGTCACTGGACTGTCAGCATGCACACATAGCACATAGTACAAAGCCTATTTGGTTTGGTTGAAGCAAATGTTTTGTGCTTGTGTCTGAATAGGCCATGGTTCAACAGTGGAGCTTGGAGGAAGGTTTCTCAATTAAATAGTCTACTGAAGGGAGAGGTTGTATTAGACTCTCATCAAATTGTTCTTCAAATTCGATGTGATTAGAGTCCAATTTATATAAATCCAATGCATTATTATTATTATTCATTTATTCTAATGATAATACCATTTTCAATCTGTTAATGTAATACAAATGAAATTCATTCATAGTCCCTTCATTTTTGTATTTTTCAGTGATATCGTTAATTGTTGTCCCTTTGTTTAGACCCATGTGCATTATTTTGCAATATAAATAGCAATTTCTGAATAGCTTGTTGACTGGCTGAAATCATGCAGGTGATTCAAGTTACCCTATAACTGGAACAGTCAGAAACTGTCCCAGAGGCTGAATATTAGTTTATTGGTGGTTCTATAATAGAGTAAGAAGACTTCAAACAAACTGATTATCTTTATTGATTAGCTGTAATGAGTGTTCTAGGATGCTGCACTGCCATATAGTGTGTGTGTGTGTGTGTGCGTGTGTGTGTGTGTGTGTGTGTGTGTGTGTGTGTGTGTGTGTGTGTGTGTGTGTGTGTGTGTGTACGTGTGTGTACGTGTGTGTACGTGTGTGTGTACGTGTATGTGTGAGTGAGTCATTAGACATAGCATGAGTTGTTGTTTTTTCTATGATTGAAAGCCTGTGTGAGGGGACTTCAAGCTAATTGATCACTTTCATTGATACTTGTGATGAGCGCCTGCTAATACAGCGCATTGTTGTGTACAGAGTGTGCGTGTTGTGTGTGCTGCGTGCGTGTGTGGATGTGTGCGTGCCCTGGCGCTTACGTGATTATGGATAACTTAGTTCAGACACAGCTCTGTACGCTCATGTGGTTGTACTGCTTTGGTGGATAATGAATCATCACCAAGTATCCTGCATGAATATATGCAAACAAATTCACACCTCTCTCTCTCTGTCTCTCTCTCCGTCTCCTTTTCCTGCCTCCCCTCTGCTCTCTCTCTCTCTCTCTCTCTCTCTCTCTCTCTCTCTCTCTCTCTCTCTCTCTCTCTCTCTCTCTCTCTCTCTCTCTCTCTCTCTCTCTCTCTCGCACACACACACACACACACACACACACACACACACACACAGAGTCACTCGTCGCGCCCTCACATTCATACGCACATTCTTTCATCCCCATTGCCATGGTAACCCCTCTAGGGATGTTTTCCCTGCAAGTTTGAAAGCGAGCAAACATTTTCTGCCTATAGTAAATGTAATGTGGGGTTGTCACGGTAGCGGCTGGTGTCGCAGGGCGGTGGAGAGCTGTTTGATCCCCTGTTTAGGCGCTGTCTGGTGGACCCTGCATGCTGTGTGGTGGCCCCCTACCTGCAGCTACGTTCAATGCTATTTATAGACATGCGGGGTGGGTGGGTGTGTGTTTGTCTGGGTAGGTGTGTGTGTGTGGGAGGGGGGGGGGGGGATGTGTTTGTCTGGGTGGTGTGTGTGTGTGTTTCTGTATGTTTATTTGTCTCGGTATGTGTGTGTGTTTGTGGGTAGGGTGTGTGTATGTATGTGTGTGTGTGTGTGTGTTCGTCTTGGTGTGTGTCTGTTTGTGTGTGTTCGTCTGAGTGTGTATGTGTTTATGTGTGTGTGTGTTTGTGTGTGGTGGTTGGGCAGCTTTATTTTCTTACGTAATCATGTTGCCATAATGACCCATATGTTTTCTCTGTGTGTTTGCGTCGCTCTACAGCGGTCGGTCTGACCACGTGCCCGGAGCCCATGATTCCCGCAAACGGCGTCAAGAACGGCGACCGGTACATGATCAACGAGGTGGTGGCCTTCGGCTGCGAACCAGGCTACACCCTACAGGTACCCGGACGATGGATGAGCAGCCGTATTCATCTCTATGTAGCAAATGGGTTTATCAATGTTTTTATGTTGATATCCCGTCTATATACATTATGTATTTATTTACTTGCACAATTATTGTTGAATGACATTTTTTAACATTTTTTGGTAATCCGAGAGCTGCGGTGGACTGTTTACTGTTTGTCTGGGCGCATCAAATAACCTTGTGGAATGGGTGTGTATTCAATGCCGTGTACAGGTCGTGGAAGTCAAAATGTTGTGTTTGGCTGGTGCTACGCTGGCCCGTTTCTAACCAACGCAATGTGATGCCTCTCTCCAGGGTCACTCTCACATCTCCTGCATGCCCGGAACAGTGCGTCGATGGAACTACCCGCCTCCACTGTGTATAGGTAAACACACACACACGTACATACATACATAATCAAACACATATCATCCTCACCCACAGATTCTGTTATAAACTATCATTGCTTAGATATTAAGTGAGTATGGCAAAGTTGGCATTTATATTAGTCCTTTCTTGGTGGTGATAGCTCCTGCCCTCCGGCTTGCAATCTCAGGAACCATCGGGTATCGTCTGACGACGATTTACCTCTTGGGACAACGGCAATATTGCTGAAGTTCCGCTGTAGCCGGATAACAAATATGCGGGCCATGCCTTCCTCTTCCGTGTGCCGGCCTTTGTTTCCAGTTCGATTAGCAGCTTGAGATGCCAGAACAGAGTTGGAGTTGGTAGACTATGCTAACAACTGGATTGTTTCACAAGTAGCCAGCTTACACTCTTGGAACAGTTTAAATCCCCAACAACAGCTTTGTTCAGGGTATTTGCTTTACAAAGCTAATACAAAGCAAGATAGTCATCAGGTTGCTCTCCACACGGGCTGTTACCTGCAGGCAACCTTAGCCCAGTCAAACGGGATTGGTCAGTACTACTGGGCACCGACACTTTTGCAATACCAAAGTCCTGCCCTGTTGCCTATAGATTCTGCATTCATATGCAGATATCAGATTGTAGAGTTTATCCGGCTCGTGCAGTGCTTTCAAGATCCCTCCCTTGTTAGTTTTCAGAGAAAAATTTAGGCATTGGGTAGTGGCGCTTGAAGATGCTCAACTCAACCCTGAGCCTGTGTTCTCTTTCCTGCGTCGTCAGCCCGGTGTGGTGGCCTGCTGTCTGAGATGAGTGGCGCTATCTTAAGTCCCGGCTTTCCTGGAAATTACCCTGGCAACCTGGACTGCACCTGGAAGATCACCCTGCCTGCAGGATATGGTGAGTTTCTGTGTGTGTGCATGTGTGTGGGTACATTTGTGTGCTTGTGTGTACTTTTTTTGTGTGTGTGTGTAGGGGAGGGTTAGGTCGTAATTTTTGGATCCCCACACTCCTCTAATAATTTTTATGTTGCAACCTCTTAACAGTCTCGTTTGGTCTTTATTTGTATTCATGGTTGCATTTTATCAGCTTGTACATCGTTTTGAGTTGGTGAAAATACACAAATTATTATTGTGCAAAGTGTTTGCACCTGGTTTTATCTTCCTAGAAGATGTTAGAGAATGCTAGTCAAATGTTTGTGTTTGTATTGTCACAGTTCACGTATTTTTTTCTCAATTCTAGGTTCTCATATCCAGTTCCAAAACTTTTCCTCCGAGGACAACCATGACTTTCTGGAGGTCAGGGCGGGACCCCAGCACAGCTCTGCCCTGATTGGACAGTTCACTGGGACCCAGATCCCTCCACCTCTCCTAAGCACCACCCACCTGACTATCATTCATTTCTACAGTGACCATTCAGAGAACAGGCCAGGGTTCAAATTGACCTATCAGGGTGAGTGTAAAAAAGGGCAATTATGGAATTTAATTAGCGTCTATTGCTCCATTCCTAAGCTCATATTGCTCTATGTATATTTTTTTCAGTACTACATGTATATAACTAGTAAAAGTAAATATCTACTTAAATGTAAACCACTGCCAAATATAGAGTCGCTGTTTCTGTTCTGTTTGCCTGTACAGCAACCGTTTTTAATCCACTGAATTCTACTTTATCTCTGGAAAACACAGTTATATCTCTGTAAACGATTGTAAACGAAAAGGTTTGGAGATTAATCTAGGTCTGGTGTGTGTGTTGCCATGGTCAAGAAAACTGTAAAACAGTGGTATTTCATAAAGTACCGGTACACAATATATTTAGGATTCAAAGTATGGGAAGTCACTGCTGATAAAATAGATGAGTTGTTGGTTAATCCCTGTGATGGATTGAAACTAGTTACAGTATATTTCTGAAGGCTGCTTTCTAATAGCATAGCAAGGGTTAAAATAAACATATAAAGATGTCAAACTGAACATTTAAACCTACAGATGCATTATGTGTGTAGCTCGACAATTCTTTTGAGAAATAAGGCTTTGTTCATTCATAACTTCATGAGGTGTTATGAATAGGAGTCTTTGTTGAAACTTTTGACTTTTTATGTTCCCAACTGTTCAGACAGGCAGATATCCAGTCAGGGAGACAGACAGTCAGGAACATAATGAAAGGGGATAAGCTGGTACAGGTAACAGCTATGAGTGTGTGCTAACTAGACCTGTGATCAAGATATGTCCACGCACAAGGGCTGCCATGTCTGGTGTGAGAGTGAGCAGAAAGAGAGATAGACAGCAAAGGCGAAGCAAGGGAATTTGAGATTGAGAGAGAGAGAGAGAGAGAGAGAGAGAGAGAGAGAGGAATATAAATAGAGAAAGACGGCATGAAAAAAGCAAAGAAGGAGGTGTTAAAAGGACAGGTTCTCTCCGATACCAGAGTTTTATTCAAGCATTTTGCATAGCCGCAGTTAAGATACATGTGCGATTGTGCGATATCCAATCATCTATTCTACACAATATTGAATCCCAGTTCCTCCTGATAGATATATTGATCCTTCCTCGCTTATTGCACTAGTATGTTGTTTAAGGCTTAAGTTTCCTCTGTCATTCTGATTCTGTACGGTAATGTTTGATAGACTCTGAGCTATAGCAACAGGATTTGTGTGCAATAGGAACAATTGATTAATTCTGATTCAAGTTGTACTTAAAATCGCATTTGTCTCACTATGTGACGGCTGGCCGTCCTCTGTTTATCTGACTTGCTTGTCTTCCATGCATTTATTCTTTGGCTCATATACAGGTTTTATTATATATTATTAATATTTAACACTTTTCTTTTTAGAGGTTGTTTTCGTAGACTTGATTTAAACAAACATGATGATCTTCTCTTTCAGCGTTTCAGCTTCAGAACTGTCAAGATCCCTCCCCCTTCTCCAATGGCGACATCGTCAACAATGACTACAGCGCTGGGCAATCAATCACCTTTCAGTGCTACCCTGGCTATGTTCTGATTGGACATCCAGTTTTGACATGCCTGCATGGAACCAATAGGAAGTGGAACCATCCCATCCCACGTTGTGAGGGTACGATCTTCGCTACACAGGATCACTAGCGAGGGGAACATTAAATAAAGAAAAGCATATAATACCAATTATCTGTTCCAAAAGCAAGTGAATCAGGTAGAACTGAAAGTACAATGTCCCATTGTACTACGTTGTGCGACATTACCATACAACATCCGTTAATTCACGAGGCGTCTCAGGCGATATACAAACGATAGCAAAGGAAAACGGCCATAGCGAATGAGCTCTGCTGGAGTTATGGTACAGTTAGCTCGTTGATGAGCCATTAGATAATCGTCGGCTGATAGACGCACATATGCGTGGGGAGTGTGCAATTGGCAATCACCAGGTGAGACACCGCTCATCCCTCTCCTGAATCTGCTCCCCTCCTTAGCCCCCTGTGGATACAACGTCTCGGCCGACAACGGGACCATCTATTCCCCTCAGTACCCTAATGAGTACCCCAACTCCCAGGACTGCAGCTGGGTCATCACAGTGCCCCACGGACACGGGGTGTACATCAACTTCACCCTGCTCCAGACTGAGCCAGTCACCGACTACATCGCCGTCTGGTATGTAGGGTTCACGCGCACACACAGGCACACACCCAAACACACGGAGGGAGGTAAATACTAAAACACTTGTAGTAAATGTGTACCATCATTACTGAGTGCAAGCAGTGCGTCTCGCTACCTGATTTCATTACCACATGTAAAGGGCACATAGTAGAACACACACACACACACACACACACACACACACACACACACACACACACACACACACACACACACAATTGTGGGGACACAAACCAATAGTGTGCAAAAAAGTCTGTTAGATGGAGTCTAGTTACACAGGGTTCAGGGTGCCATACTCTCTGACACAAACACACAGTCAAACGGTGCCCCCCCCCCCCTTACACACACACACACACAGACACACACTCACACACACACACACACACACACACACACACCATACTGTGGTATTAATGGGATTGGGTGTGGAGCTGGGATTGTAATATAGGGAGTGTGAGAGTAATGCATTTACAATGGGACCACTGACCAATTCAATCTCGCCCATGCCAGGGCCACAGAGCAACCTGCAGAGGGCTGGGGAACTCTGGCAGACATAATGAGATTCAGTCAGCAGTGGCAAATGTGATGAAGCCTGTGCTGCAGCTTAATTCAGAAGCCCAATTGAGCTCAATAGGATCTGACAAAGTTTTGTTGTTGTTTTTGTTGTTGCCGTTGTTGTTTGTGGAAGGTGGTCCACTGTACTTTCCAGGTTAATGATTTGATCGGTTGAATAACGGTTTAATTCCATTTTTTTTTTTTCCTTCTTCTTTTTTGTTTGTTGATGAAAGAAGCGGTTTACTTCATCAAAATATTCCGGACTTCCCGGCAGTGTGGGTTTTACTCATGAATACTGAACTGTGGTGGGCTGGCGTGCCCGCTCCTTTGGGTTGCATTTCTGGATGGGAAATAGCATTTATTTTTTCACTTTGTGTCAGGTCAAGCTTGGATTTTCAGGCTCAAGAGTGGAACTCTGGGGAGTGGCAGGCCCAGAAGCAGGCAGCGGAGAATTAATACATATACAATGGGGTCCCCCGGCACATCTCCATCTAGTTTGTAATCAGCGCCACAGATAAACCAGAGTCAATGGCCTTCCTCAAGAGTTATTTTCGCAGTAGCAAATTAATTCTGGATTTGTGAATTTTAAAGGATGTTTGTGGGGGAGAGTATATAGGAGCTGTCGCGTTTAGAGTTGAAGGCACAGACACTAATATGTAATGTGAGGTGTGTGCATCCACTGCATGGCCACCCCCGTGCCTGGCTAAACTAAATGCATTTATAATGTCCCAGCATTGCAGAGTAGAGGACCAGTTTATGCTTTGGATCCGAGGGCCCACATTTAGTACGCCTAGACCGTTCAACGTTGACAAAGCTGTGGTTTTTTACTCTATTCTCTTTTTTGTTTTATATGCAGATTTTGATTTATAGGCTGGATTTTCAACCCTGAATATAACGTTGGTGCTTGGGTCTGATTATGATCAAACGCGACACAACATTGAACACAGTTTTAAATTGTGTGTATGTGCAGCATTGTCTCTGATCCTTTTTTTTTATAATACTCTTGATTGCTGCAGTAGGGGTACATTGACACATGTTTCACAGGGCGTTCCCCTAAGAGGCTCGTAAACGCTTGCTATCAATTCAGCAAGTAGTCTTTGTTCGAAATACTCAGACGATTCCTCTTTTGGGAGGGCAATACGTGAGAGCCAAACTTTGTATTGAAGCAGAAGAACATGTGCATCGTGTGACCTTGTGTCAAAATAACGATGACAAACTTTAATGGAAGCCGGGTAAACTACAACTACGTACGGCCCTAATAGCACTTTTCAAGACTCACGATTCAAGATGACTACATTTGTCCCTTGAGGAAAGTTTGTATTGGACATAAAGGCTGCCACATAAAAGTGCAAACAATTACAGGGCAGTAAGAGAGCACTTTATGTATTCCTCTCAAAACGTGTACAATTAATTTGCACCAAAAAAAAGAATTCAGTCGTCGCTGCCAATGTTTCCGCCATGTGTCATCCAGTGTGTTCCACTGAGCAACCCCACTCGCCCATGTCCTAGATAGAGTGACCCGGGTCAATTGAAATCCAAAGCATAATATCTAGTCTCATTCTCCCCCAAAACATTTTTTTGAATGCATTGACCCTGGTTGTTATTTGGACTCGGAGGGCTGTGCAGTGCGGTGTGCAGAGAGGCCTCCTGAATGGATTGGTCGATGGCTGAAAGGAGTGGTGCAGCGTGGGAAAAATGAGGTTGGAGCGAGTGACCTTCATCAATGTGAGGCCGCGTATTTATTTCAATGTTTAAAAGAGGGCAAAATATATCTGAAAGCCTTATCCACTAACAACAAAAGCCTGGTAATTAGGTAATAGACTTGAGTTCAGTTTTTGGATTGTAACTTTGAACACTTTGAAGCATTGCACAATGCAGGTCCGCATGATGCAAAACACAGAACAAGACCTCAAATTAACTCTTCCCACATGTTTTGTCCGTTCCACTGCAATCGCGGCTCGTCTGGTGTTGTTACGTATTTTAAGCACATAAGCTGCCCCCACATAGCCACTAGGAAGCAGGATCGAACACACAAGCTGCATTACCCCCACACAGCCACAAGGAAGCAGGATCAAACATACAAGCTGTAATATCTACCCCAGCCACAGAAGGCAGCATCTTTATGACAGACGCGGAAGCCGCAGCTAAGACGTCACATAGGCCACGCCCACTTCACATAGGCCACGCCCACTTGGTCCATTTGCAGCGCCCGGAGTCAGGAGGCCAGAGATTCATAGGCACCCCGCAGAAAGCCACCATCTTCAGTATATTGTAGTATTGCATCTTGCGGTGGTATTCAACTAAACCGGGGCTTTTAACCAATTGAGCCGCTCAAGAAATTAAATGTCCTATTTTAAAAAAGTACATGTGGTGTTGGAAAGGAGCACTATGACGTTATATTGGGGTAACCCAGGTGCTTTACATGATTATGTACTGAAATGCATCTCTATGGTTTGTCTACGTATCTACGTCTTTGTTTATTAAGCCTTTTATTGACCTCCATGTCTATTCGCCATTCAGGGATGGCGTGGATGTGTCCAGCTCCCAGCTTGGTGTCTTCAGTGGGAACACAGCCCTGGAATCGGCCTATAGTGCCAGCCCTCAAGTCCTCATCCGCTTCCACTCTGACTTTTCGACCGGAGGATTCTTCATACTGAACTTCCACGGTACCAACTGATGCCTCCCTATTGGCTTTGCTTTCTCATACCCACACACATGCACGCACACACGCAACCGCGTATGCACACAGGCAGGTATGCACGCACACATACACACACACTTAAGAATGTGTCAACAAACCATAAATGTTGATGATGATTTTTTCAAATTATACCGGGCCATTGCATTGTCAACATAGAGTATCCCAAAAAGCTTAATACTACTTTGCATATTTCTGATATCTGTTAGTTGAAATCTGACCCTTACCTAGATATCCACCTAACCTGAAATCCACACTGTGCTCTCCACTCCTCACTGACTAATAATCCGAACAGTTGACTCGCCGGTTTGCCTTTTAAGATAGCATTGAAATGTGTCCATCACAAAACCCCGCCATAACCTCCCCTCAATGATAAAGAGGATCTCCCGTTTTGTCCATTCCCAGCCTACCGTCTGAAGAAATGTCCCGTTCCCCCGGGAGTCGAAAACGCAGAGATGATCTACGAAGACGACAACTTCCAGATAGGTAAACGGCAACACCATTTCAGACTATTTATTGTTGAGTACTGCACTGCTATCTTGACTGAAGCTAATACTTTCATTCAGCGTATTCCCTAATCTCAGAGATGGATTCCCTTTTAAACAATGGATAACAACAACTACGCTGCCAGAATAGCTTTCACTGAAATACTCAAAATATAAAGCAATTTAAAATGTCAACTACAGTCCCGATTGAATATATGAAATTACATAACTGGTATTGCTATCCACCTCTACCAGGAGATGTCGTAAAGTATCACTGTTTGCCCGGCTACACACTGGTTGGGAAGGCAGAGATCACCTGTAAGCTCAACTCTCACTTGCTCTTTGAAAGCCCACCGCCGACATGCCAAGGTGAGTCCCACTGTGTGTCTGTCGACCAGACACTTTCAAAGTAGACGGATTATACTGTACCCTCTCTTTCATAAATTATACAATCACAGCTCATCTCAAATGTACTCTGGTTCTCTAAGTAGGGACTAGATCTTTTCCATATTTTGCATTGATTGACAGGGTGTATATCCAATCAAAAAGTTATACATTTATGCAAGAGGAGTTCACAGTTTTCTTTTGTATTAAACTTTGTTCAAATGATTAGGATTACTTATTTTAAAGGTCCCTTACTTAGTTCAAGTTAGGGTTGGCCATTAGGTTCAGCTTTAACTCTCTCCACTCGGTGCACGTTAGCTAACTAGCCATTCCACATTAAGAGCTGCTTTTCAATATATTTTTCGTTGCTATATGCATGGCTGATAGCCACTCGGTGCACGGTAGCTAGCTAGCCGTTCCACATTAAGAGCTGCTTTTCAATATATTTTTCGTTGCTATCAGCATGGCTGCACCCAATGCAGAGGTTCAAGAATGAAAAGCAATGTATCCCAACAAAATAACAACAACATGATTATTTCCAGCATGAATGGAATGAAAGGCGCACCTTGGTGTAGGCTAGCTTCCCCTTAAATAACAGCCTTCTGAGGTTCTGGCAGTGCAAGCAGAACCTCTGGTCTTTTGATGGGGGTTGATTTTTTTCTTAAATTCAAGGTTCAGCCTGAGCTTTATAAACAGGACCAGCTCTCACCAATGTACAAGCAACCAGATAAAAGAAATAGCCGAAAAATACAAAGGATGGAACATTTTGAGGCTGTGAATGACATGCAGCCTAAGTGCCTTCTTAGCCAACTTAGCTCTTTGTCTGCCACGCGGTTATACAAGCGGAGAGCCGAATCCAGGTCAGCTCTCGCTCAAAATCAATCGTAAACACGGCCGAAAAGAGTCCTGAGAGTGCATCTGTTTGGAGCACGACAGACCAAAGTATTTCGGGAACAAAAAGTTGCACAATTATTTGGTTGTCAGCCGGGAAAAAAAACTAACTTGTACACGGCGAGCGAGGATGGAGGATGAGCGAGGCGATACGGTGGGGATAAGGAGAAACGTTACCGTGCATCTGTGGTCTGCTGTTTAACAAGGCTGGTGGTTTGCAACAGGACATGACAGGTGTGCCTCGCGTTGTGTTTCGTGTAATTGACTCGGCCACCTTTGTGCTTCCGAAGCCCTGTGTCCAGCCAATGAAGACCGCTCGGCGTCATCAGGAGTCATACTGAGCCCCGGGTATCCTAGCAACTACCCCAATAGCCAGACGTGTTCCTGGCTACTGCGTATGCTCCCAGGTAATGTGCGGGTCCCGTGTTCATGCACGTCCGTGACATTCAGGGCACGTGCGCACAAATGATTGTTTGTGTTCAACAAACACCTTGTAACAACTCTAGCCCAGCCTCTTAAATAATGCTCCTCATGGTTTAATGTGTTCGATGTCATTGTGTATTATTACGTTTTGCATGTGATCTTTGGCAGTGAAAACGTACGTGTTTCTTTCGTTTAGGTTACACAATCAACATCTATGTGGAAATTTTCCACAGTGAGAAGCAATTTGATGAACTCGAGATTTTTGACGGTATTATGTATTTTTTTCATGCACTCACGCATGCACGCGCACACACACACACACACACACGCACACGCACACACGCACACACGCACATGCACACACATAGACACAGAGAAAGACACACACACAGACACACACCATTTCTAACAGCCACATTTGATTGCAGGTTCTTCAGGACAAAGTCCTCTTTTGGTAGCGTTGAGTGGCAACCATTCATCTCAACTCAACTTCACATCAAAGACCAACCAGCTGTACTTAAGATGGTCCACTGACCATGCAACCAACAAAAGGGGTTTCAAGATCAGATACACAGGTATTTGTTTGTTTATGTTTTTTGAGGTTGTTCCCTCTACGGTTTTCTGTGCCACTATCACAAATGTTCCATTTTATTCATTTGTTTTTATGCTGACAGACCTACAGTTGCGATAACAGATTCACATAAAATGCTGTGTTTCAAAAAGAAATGAGGCAAATGTAAATAGTTTTGTTGTATTTCATCGAAGGAAGTCTATGTCTCATCATTGGGGGACATCTTGTTGTATTTATCAAGCAAAGTGAACATTTTCAGTTTCCTGCGACCTGAAATGTTTCTCCCTGCACTCTTTCTCTCTCTCTCTCCCTCTCTCCCTCCCTTTCACTCTCACTCATATATAGATATGCACGGTATGGTGTGACGGTGTGTGTTTGCATGTTGTACTCCTCCATCCAACCTGTGGCAACTACTCTAGGCCTATAGCTCATCATTTTCATTGTGTCATCTTTATGCTCTTCTTGGCTATGAAGTGACCTTGGTGCTACCGTTAGACGTAATTAATTTATCCACCACTGACCTCTCTTAAGGTGAGGATCGTTTCGACTTCATCTCTTATGTTTACCTGTTTCACTTTTCAATGGCTCCCAAGATGCGAAATCACCCAGAAATATCTCTCACGCACTTGCAGGCGTTTCTCTCCCTACCGCTCTCTCCCTCTCTCTGTCTGACTGTGCTCTCTCCAACTCTCCCTCTCTCTTTCTCTATTACTATCTCTTTCTCTGTCTCTCCTTCCTTTTTTCTCTTATTGCTCTCTCTCTCTCTCTCTCTCTCTCTCTCTCTCTCTCTCTCTCTCTTTCTTTCTTTCTTTCTTTCTTTCTTTCTTTCTTTCTTTCTTTCTTTCTTTCTTTCTTTCTCTCTTATTCCTCTCTCTCTCTCTCTCTATTACTATCTCTCCCTCTCTTTCTTTCTTTCTCTCTCTCTTATTCCTCTCTCACTCTCTCTCTCCCAGTCTATATCTCTGTCTCCCTGTCTCTCCATCATATTATTCAGTGCACTAGATTGTATTTTTCGAGTGGGTCTGAGAGTCGGCCGGGTTCGATCGTTCTCCGATTGTTTCGACTGTCACGGCGTTAACAGTGTGTCTTTATGTCCTTCCTTTATCAGGGAACGTTAATTGCTCGCCCACTCTTCGCCTCGACTCCCTCGCTCGCTCGAGGAGTTCACGGCCAATTTTGAATTTGTGTCAGTCAATTGAATCCATTCCCTTTAGCTGACGTTCTGCTGCTGTTGTCCCCGTCCCTCTCCCTTCCTTGGCCCTCCCTCCCCCTCCCTCCCTCACCCCCCCCCCCCCCCCCCCCAGCGGCTTACTGCAGCGTCAACGATCCGCCCGTCAACGGAGGCGTGGTCAATCAGACCCGGTTGCGACCAGGCAGCCGGCTCCAGTTCTACTGCCACCGCGGCTACAGGCTCGTCGGCCCCACCAACTCCACCTGCCGGCTCCAGGCCAACGGGCTCTACCAGTGGGATGTGCTGGCCCCGCTGTGCCAAGGTGAAAGCCCCATAGGAGGCTGGATTCCCTTCCGCTGTAACAGCCATGCACCTTCAGTGCATGCGGTCTATCGGTCCGTAGGAGGCCGGTGGTGCCTTTTTAAAAATGAATAGATGGACGAGGGAAGACCATGTTGTGTTTGCCAGCCTCTTTTGGAGTACTGAGTCAGATTGTAAAACTTGTGGTTAGCAGTTAAACGTTAACAAGGAGAGGGAATGGAAATGTGCTGCTGCTAACGTTGTAGCAAGCATCGTCCAACTTTATTTTGCGGATCCACAGCTATTTCTTGCGCAACACCCCAGTCGCCAGGCAACGGAAGCATCTATGGTTACCAGTACACTGTTGGTAGCCAGGTGACCTTCCAGTGTAACCATGGCTTTCACCTGGACCCAGGTGTTGCCATGACCACCGTTTGCCAGGAGGATGGCAGCTGGAGCAACGCAGTGACACCTCCCAGATGTTTGCGTAAGTTTAGCATCTTGATGTAAAAAAAATTTACGCAAAATAACCCTACATCTTACAAGTTGTATTCAATACCAAAGAAGTAAACACCATTTAATATAGGAAGAACAAATGTGTGGCATATGAAGGGACGACCTTGTCCTATGCATCCATTTGTTGGGGGTAGATCCAGTGAATGTAAAATATGGAAGTGTCACGTCTGAATTATTTAAACAACAACAGAGTCTTACTAACATTATCATCTTTCACCACTTGATGAGGAAAGTTTAATTACAGGGACGTTACTAAGTCCTCATTTCCCAAAGTCCAACATTTTTTAAAAAATGACAAAAGCAGTATTATGTCATATTTATCTGGATAGCCCCTTTAGCAAGGACATTTTTAAGTCTCAATGGGATTTCAATGGAATATTAATTAGACAGCACAGAGGCCAAAAACCCAATGGAAAATGAATCCTTGAGTAGGGTTGAAGAAGACGGATGGCTCTTTGTGAGATATTTACACCTTTCACATCTGTTATATCATTGACTTCTAAATAAACTGGTTTTTTTTTCTGTTTCCTTTTAGCGGTTCATTGCCCCAGCATTGAAAATGTGCTTACAGAACACATGACCTACCGGCTGCTCTCTGGTTGGCTGGCTGAGTTTGGCTCCATGGTGATGTTGGAATGCTCGCCAGGGTTCTATTTGGGGGTTGGACATAGAACACTGCGCTGCCTTGCCAACGGGACATGGGAAGGTTCACAGGACGCAGCGTCCTGCAAAAGTGAGCATTGACCCTCTTTACCCTTTAAACGTTCAATATCACTGTCATTGAAACGTACAGGTGAATGGATGTAACCAATGTGCATACAGTACATACATTTTCATTGAAAAAATACAAATTTGTAGCACCGTCGAACACACACCTGACCTCTACCAAATCCAGTCCAGCTTTATTTATACAGCACAATGCAAAAGGGAGATGCCGCACAGTGTGTTGCAGGTTTTAATAATAACAAACCAAAAACATTTAATGTGTGTGTGAATCCGTCTGCCCTTGTGTCTGTCCTTGTGGGTGCTTGATCCGTCTGTCTGTCTGACTGTCTGGATCTCTGTCCTTCTGTTTTTATTTTGGTTTGTCCTCTGAACTGTGTCCTTGGAAGTGTGTCAATGGATGCGTGCAAACACACACACGCAGCTAAATAGTCCATAAAGACTCACCCATGAAGACGGTGCCATTTTACTTTGTTGATTTATTTCTTAAAGCTGAACATCTGCTTTGTAAACTTTGAAATAGGCCCCAGATTTTTGGGGTATTGCAGTATATTTGGCTCCAGTGAAAAAGTGGATAATTATGTACAAACATAGTTCCAGAAATACATACAATTGAGGACCGTATATATAAAAAAAAATGTAACTTCATACATCATATAATTTTTGCTTTAAACTTTTCTGAAGTTATAATTCTTCAGACTTCATTGTGTGGATTACAAGGATTTGGAAGGGATACAGGTTGAGAAAAATCCAGTCAAATCCAGTTTGAAATGTAGAACACAGGGATTACAAACAACTGGCAACGCTTTCTCCGACATTATCCTTCGGAGTTAACCGAAATAAATCATGTCTCCCAAATCTGAGATATTGTACTTCCTCCCCGAGCAGTCTACTTATCTCCTCCCGATGTGGATGGGCTTCGGAGCTCGCACTCACTCTGACGTAAAATAATTTTTTTTTTTGTTTTTATTTCATCGTCCAGTCATCTCCTGCGGGGAGTTGCCCTCTCCCCCCTTCGGAACCAAGCTGGGCACCTTGACCACCTTCGGCGCAACGGCCATCTTCATGTGTAACCATGGTTACACACTGGTGGGGTCGCACGTCAGGGAGTGCGGCGCCAACGGTCTGTGGAGCGGGACGGAGACACGGTGTCTGGGTAAGAGTCTTCGCCCGTCTTGTACCGTAATATGCTGCCTCTTCCCCTATGTGTGGTTTTATCATTCACGAGTCGGACGGAATAAGTTAATAATTGCTTATTTTTGGGGTGGATTTTTGTGGTTGAAAAGTTTGAATATTTAGACAGTATTTGTGTTTGTGTATTTTAAATGCGGGATGATTATTTAGTATTTTTTTATTTTCGTCTTCTCAGCAAAAGTGGAGATTTGGAGTAGTTTGACTAGTTTGTCTGTTTATCAATGGATTTATTCATGCGTGTGTGTATTTATTCATGAATCCCTCCCTATTGACTCGGTTCTAGCTGGTCACTGTGACTCGCCGGACCCCATCGTGAACGGTCACATCAGTGGCGATGGCTCCAGCTACCGTGACACCGTGGTGTACCAGTGCATGCTGGGATACCGGCTGATTGGCACATCGGTCCGGATTTGCCAACAAGACCACCGCTGGTCGGGGACAACACCTGTCTGTGTCCGTAAGTGCTTGCTAACAAAGATAGCGCTTGTTTGTTTATCGACCACTGTGATTCATTTCCATTTCCAAAAATGTAATTATTTTTTGTTTTATCTCTGTTTGTATTTACTTTCAGAAGATGAATCACTGTCCACTTTAGTGTCATAACAAATTTTCCTTTGCTTCAAAAAAATCAAAAAAAATATTGCATTAGTAGTTAAATTAAATCCAAAGCGTTGACTAATTACAAATTCATCCATTTAGACAGTTCTGGGTGAGATCACGTGAAATGCATTGACAAAGCAAAATGCCCTTCACTCATTCCTCTCATTCATTAATCCGTGCGTTCGATAGTCAGCTAACCGTCTCTACCTGTCCCTTTCAATCCCCTCTCAGCCATCACCTGCGGTCACCCGGGCAATCCAGCCAACGGCCGCACCAATGGCAGCGAGTTCAACCTTAACGATGTTGTTAATTTCACCTGTAACCAAGGTTACTCTCTGCATGGAAATACACGCGCTCAGTGCCGGCTCAACGGGCAGTGGAGCAGCCCCCTGCCCGTCTGCAGAGGTCTGTTACCCACATGCACACACACACACACACACACACAGGCCAACACACACACACACACCCTCTTGCGCACGCACACACACGCACACGCACACACACACGCGCACATACACACACAAACAACACACACAGTCCACCACAGTACAGAATGTCCGTATTTATTGTTCTTTTTCCAGTTCATCTCTTTCTGTAATATCCGTGGAAAACACCACAGTACCATGAAGTGAAGATTATTAACAAACTCTAAAGTCTCCATTTTATTATATTATACTGTTCTTCTTACACCTAACAATAACTTTTATCATGCATTGGGTTGGTGCTAACATAGTAAGGGGGGATTTTGGACTTCGTACTTTGACTTGTTGGACACGTTCTGCCTTCTCAGCAGACTAAAAATCAAGAAGGCCGATGTTTTTTTAATGCCAACCCGCAGACTGGTAGAAGCCTTTGCCAGTCTGCCCACCTTGCCACAGACTGCACAATCATCAATTATTTCAATCTCTATCTTTAACTCTCTCCATGTTGGTCATGCGTAAACACAGGTGGAACAAACAAACACACACAAACACACCCCTTCCCCTTCAGGCAGCAACATCACCACTAAAGAATGCTCAAGGTGTTCGGTCGGCAGTGGACATGGCCTCCATGGGGTTGCCATTGGAGGAATTCCTGATTGTTTTATGCTCCCTTCAACTCTTTTCCTTCTCTCTCCCTCTTTCCTATCCTACTTTTCCCTGACTGCATCTCCCCTACTCTCTTTCGCTCCCTTTCTTTTCCTCTCTCTCTCTTTCTCTCTCGCTCTCTCCCCATCTCTCTCTCTCTCTCTCTCTCTCTCTCTCTCTCTCTCTCTCTCTCTCTCTCTCTCTCTCTCTCTCTCTCTCTCTCTCTCTCTCTCTCTCTCATCCTACTTTTCTATCCCTCTCTCTCCATCCCTCTGAAACTCTCCTCCTAATTTACTCTCTTTTTCCCTCTCTCGCTCTCATCCTACTTCTCTCTCAATCTCTCTCTCTTTTATCCCTCTCCCCCTCTGTCTCAACCCCCCCCCCCCCCCCCCCCCCCTTCCCACAAGCAGCCATCAATTACAAGGGTGAGAATGTATTTGTTCCCACAAGGATACCAGAGAGCCACTGGCACACACAGAACACACACGCACGCACGCACACACACACACACACGCACACGCACACACCCTGGTGTGCAGGTAGAAACTCACTCATTACTGCCCCCCACAGACTTGAATCCCAGTCGGTGTGTGTGTGTGTATCGGGCTGTGGTGTGAGGAAACTGCTCGCTCGTGGCCGTTGAAGACAGGCCTCCTAGATGATGCTACAGTAACCAGACCGAATGCTGCAGCGGCAGTATGAGGGAGAGAACTGAACCCAATCCAACAAAAGGGGGATAGCATAACAAACCGTAACGCAGCAATGCATACTCATAGAAGGCTTTCTCTTTGTATGCATATTATTTATTTTTTTTGCATTTCAACACAGTGCTTAGGGTTTCAGTGTCCCAGCATTATCGATTATCATATTTTGTTTAAACTTCAAACCCAAGCCTGTTGAGAATAGTTTTGAGTGAGACATTTGTGTTGAAAAGTTGTTGGTCTCTTTTTGAGTGTGGGTTGTTCTTTTTGTGAATGTCTGTACATGTTTTGAACAATGTTTAGCTAGCTCAACTTTATGTTTTCTTTATTGATGCAATTTATGCAATTGTTAAATTGGTTATTAAGTATTATCTTTTAAACCTATTTTAGCAGCTGTAGATGCTTTTAACGAAATCACTAGAGTGTGGTTTTAAGACCGTGTGTTGTGTTCCTTTCTGCCTTTCTTTTTACATTCTAGTGGTCAACTGTTCCGATCCTGGACAAGTGGAAAATGGTGTTCGTCAATCTGGCCTACGTTACCCAGAAGTCTTCAGCTATGGCGTGACTGTTGCCATCCACTGTAAACGAGGATTCTACCTTCTCGGTTCCGCCCTCCTCACTTGTCAGCATGATGGTCGGTGGGATCGACCAATCCCACGCTGCCTTGGTACGGATGGCTAGGGTTAGGCAAAGGCCAAGGAGCCTTCAAAGCAGTAACGTTGGCGTACTCCTGCACTTCTATTGACAATTTTGTTAAAATTGAAACAAAAATAATGTTCTTCACATTCTTGCATGCAAGTGCATACCCTAATGAAGGGAATAGAGGCATTTGAATCAATTAAATTGTGTATATAATATGTTCAGGGATATGCAGCGAAGGAAGCGACGAGAATAGAGAAGGGTCTGGTCACAAATATTATGCAAATAGGAAGTGGCTATTCTGATAGTATAATTATATTATTGGTAAGAAAATGTTTGATTACTAAAGAAAACAAATAACCTCTTGTTAGTGAATGGGCCCAAGTGTACACCAGCCAGTGTGTATTCAAAGATGTATTTTATTCTTTTTTTACCTTATGTCTGGTCTCAGACAAAAAAAAAAAGAAAAAAGCTATTTGAGGTGTGAAATGACTTGAATAGGTATTGGGATGAAGGTGAGAAGAAAATGAAAAAAGGGATAGAATAAGAAAGAGGTATTTCTAGCAAGAAGAGTGAGAGAAGTAATCATAAAAGAGAGTGAGAGAATAAGGAAGGTTGGAAGGGTGGTGTGTGTGTCACTGTGTGTGTGGCTTGGTGGGTAGGTGTGTGGGTGTGTGGTGTTTGTGAGCGCGTGCATGCGTGTGTGTATGTGTGTGCATTGTGGGATGTTCATCCCCTGGGCTGGCAGACTTTATTGTTGAAGAAATCCGTTGTCTGATAAAAACATAGAGATTAACCTGAAGCGAAAAATGGGGGAGAGAGAAAGAGAGAGAGAGCGGGAGAGAGGCAGAGAGAGAGTGGGGGGAGAGAGAAAGAGAGAGAGAGACATTTAGAGAGAGAGAGAGAAAGATACATACAGAGAGAGAGAGAGAGAGAGAGAGAGAGAGTGAGAGATGGGAAGAGATAGAGGAAGATGCATACATACAGAGAGAGAGAGAGAGAGAGTGAGAGTGAGAGAGAGACAAAGAGAAAGAGCATCTGAAGCACAAGCAGAGAGAGAGAGGGAGAGAGCCGTAGGAAGAGAAACAACAAGCACTCAACAGATAGAGAGTCACAGCGACACAAAGAGTTTGAGAGACGCAGTCGGAGAAAGGCATGCCAGAGAGGTGCGGTTATAGAAATTGATGGACACCATTATATTCCACACAGACGAGGTCTGGGCCGAGAGGGGATACTTAGATCTGCAGAGCTTAGTTTAGACATCATGAACCGCGCAAGAAAATGCTCCTTTTTTTTTTACGAAACACAACACAACACACACACACTCACACTCTACAACCACAGACATGATTGTAGAGCGAAACCCAGAGACAAGCAAATGCGAGACAAAGCGAACTACCGGGTTGACTCGTAAGTAGAATGGGTCTTTCGCAGCCATGTATGTGGACATTTTGAGAGCCACAAAAGCTTTTGGGTGTTTGCAGGCAACATTTTATTCCTAATGTAAAGTTGTATTTGTTGGGGCAGTGAGACAGATCAATGCAACCCAGAAATCCCAGCTTTATGAAGGTCATTACATAGAAACCCAGGCAATGTTCTGTCCTTTTTAGATGTTTGAACAATGGGTTGTCCGTCATTATATGACAGCCAATCACGCTCATGGCTAGATGCATTAAAAATTAGCATATACCACAATACCATTTTTCTATCAATCACTAGTTTTTCAAACTATTCTATTATAGGTGACGTTACATTCAAAGCCATCATTACCTGAGCCGCTCCATGTGTAACACTGTTATCGTTCACAATTGGAAGCTGTAGTTTAACAGGGAGGCATGGGGAATCCATTTTGTTTTGTTTTCTAGAACACAAGCCAAAACAAACAGGAACCCAGACCCAAACACACATTTACCCCCCTTAGCTATTCCCAGACGTACTCCATTTTGTCCCGGACCAAAAACGTGCCACTGTGGCCCGGTAATGAGCAACGTCAAGGTCCTGGGTGGGGAGCGGACCGGGGTCTCACCCCTGTGGGCCTAACATGTGTGCCCTGTTTCCTCTGGGCACCCGGGCCTCCGCCCTTCCACCTCCAAACACACGACAGGGGACAAAGCAGCGCAGCGCTAGAACCAAAGAGCACGAGGTGCTCAGCCAGCTCAGCCTGGTTAAATGTGAAGTAAACCCAAACATATGCCTGATATGGCTTTCTTCCTCTCTCTCCAGAGAAAGGCCCGGTTCATGATGTCTAAACTAAGCTCTGCAGATCTACGTATCCCCTCTCTGCCCAGACCTTGTCTGTGTGTGATATAACGGCGTCAGAAGCTCTCTCTCTCTCTCTCTCTCTCTCTCTCTCTCTCTCTCTCTCTCTCTCTCTCTCTCTCTCTCTCTCCTCTCAAACTCTTGTTGCTGCGAAATTTCTCTTCCTACAGCTCTCTCCCTCTCTCTCTGCCTGTGCATCAGAAGCTCTCTCTCTATGTATGTATCTATTCTCTCTCTCTCTCTCTCTCTCTCTCTCTCTCTCTCTCTCTCTCTCTCTCTCACTCTCTATCTCCCTGTGTCTATCATTCTCTCCATCTAAACCCATGTCTGCCTCTTCTCTGATCCTATGTCTGGTTTCTATTGGTCTCTTTAGCAATTTCCTGTGGGGATCCCGGTGTGCCTCCGAACGCAGTAGTGTTGGGCGGCCGCGGCTGGACTCATGGCTCTGTGCTGCAGTACTCCTGTCTGCCTGGAGGGGTGCTAGTGGGTAACGCCACACGACACTGTAAAGAGGACGGGACCTGGAGCGGGGCGCCGCCATACTGCACTGGTACCTATACGATGGAAGACACAAAATACAGCCCTTCCTCATAGTCTGTTAGCCTTGAATGGAGTGTAATGGTATTTTCACTTTGCACACAACAGGATATAATGTAATACCACATTTTCCGGCTTTTCAATTTCGTTTAGATTTTTATTTACTGCACGTCTTAGACTCCAAAGAGGAAAAATAAAAACTAATTTGGTTTAAAAAAAAATATCGGATATTCCTTTGGTTGTGCAATATTAATGCAAAAACAGGTACCAAGAGAAGGAATCTGGACCGAGATGAGAATTGTGTAATCATTCTAAAAAACTGTGTGTGTGTGTGTGTGTTTGTGTGTGTGCGTGCCTGCGCGTGCGTGCGTGCGTGCCCTTGCTCCCCCCGGATCTCCCTCCTACAGGCACCAGCCCGGGTGTCTGCGGTGACCCGGGCGTGCCCATCCACGGCGTTCGCCTGGGAGGGGAGGAGCTCCGAACCAAGAGCCTGCTGCGGTTCAGCTGCGAGGCGGGCTACACCCTCATGGGCTCCGCCGAGCGCACCTGCCTGCACAACGGCACCTGGAGCGGCACGCAGCCTCTGTGTCAAGGTCTGTCGCCGCGCCGATCCCCCGCAAAGCTGAGGCTAACGCGTTAGCATAATGTTTGGTGTGTCCGGCGAGGTCGCTACGGAGACCACCACCGGGCCCCAGCAGCAGAGCAGGGGCCGATTCCAGCGGGCTCCTCAGAAGAAACGTTAGCCCTCTGTTAATGCCACTGTGAAACGCTATTGTCACTGCCTGTCCCTCAGGAGTCGTGCCGCAGCTCCTGAGGCACATAGTACGTCGTCTTGGCAAAGTGAGAAATCAATAACATATTGTTCTACATGTGCGGCCGTTTAATGTTTGACATAAAATGTCTTCTTTCAAAGAATTGTTCCTTTTGATGTTTTAAGTTAAAAGCAATTTACAGCTTACAGTCTGGGGAATCCATAGTGTTTACCAATTTTTCTATCAATAAATATGAGCAGAAGTAGGGCTGACCGAAGACAAGTAGTCTATAACATGATTGATCAAGCTTTAATAACTCAATAGCTTCCAGTGGAGCGGACAGGAGCGCGGCCGTCTCCCAGCTGTGTGCTGTGCTTGCAAAGCAAATGGTGTTATTTCGCATCGGCGGCGTTTAAATGTCCACAGAGCGTTTTCCTCTGACGAATGCATTCACAGCGGCTCGTTTCATTGTTTGATATGAACCTGAAAAACAGAACTTGAGACAAATGCTACCGGGTTAGCCAATCGGATCTCCCCTCCCTCCCCGTTTTCGTAGATGTGGCCGACACATTGCTGCAGAAATGAACATTTACATCTTTAGTTCAACAGTCAATTTATGTGTCTGGGAACTGATTATGGCGACTAATGTACAGCCCTTTCCCAACGGTGTTGCTTGACTCCCCATGTAAGTGGAAGCCATGCATCCCTAAAGTATAAACTCAACCTTGTTTAAAGCCATGACCAGAACCCCTAGCTGCTATCACGCCGTCTAAATCAGGTCAGGAACCCAATTTTCGGATGTGCAAACGGGACGGGACGTGCTCTGGTTTTAGACAGGCTTGTCTGTTTTGTGTACCTCTATCTCGTCTTGTTTGTCGTGTTTGATTCCTTTTTCGCTTATGAATACAGGTCCTTCCGAGGCTTTGCCTATCCAAGCCTTAATATAACAGCATTGGATCAGGCTTTCATAAATCAGCGTGGTCTGTTTCTACGAGGCCTTTCATTAACCCCATACCTCTAATGGCCTTTTGTGCGTTTGTGCTGGGGAAGGGTAGCGTCGGATTTACAGTCTCACGTTCCATCGTTGCGTGTCAATCTCTAACGGATTTTATAGCCGCCTCCAGATGTCTTTCATTAGGAGAATTGTGTTTAATGGCCGAATCTGGAAAAAAAAAAAACGATGATAAATCTCCCTCTGTATCAAGAGCACCCACACATGCACACACTTGGCATGAATCCTTTAAAAGGCTACAACTAATGAATCCCATCAGTAGGTGTTTGATTGTTAATGTCTGTCAGCTGCCACAATCCAATTAGCGAGATGTGTCCTGGTTGGTCACTGGTGCCTGGCCTTCCTGTTGAGGCGGAGTGCTGCGTCAGCAACTACAGGTCGATGGATCACTGGACACCAAAGTCCGGATAAGCCAATTGAGCTCTGCAGTCACTGCCCCCTCGACCAGCGTTAAGTAAATGCGGTTCACGTCGGGGGTCTAACAATGGCGGTGAAATACGGCCGGCCGTGGCCCGCCGACGAGGGAAACAGACGGAAGTCCGTTGACACTTTGGAGCGATGGAGCCTTTAGAGCCTCGCTCGCGGACACGGCCCACGCTGATGGACTATGCAGATTCGACATCGACGGCCCTTCAGCAATCTCCATTATTCTCCCACAAGTAGACTCAACTTCTCCTTTCATTGTGAGAAAATTAATAACACTTTAAAAAACGGAGAGCGCGCAGAATCCTGTCACTCCTATCTCAAGGCTGTAATTAAAGCGGTTTCCAGGAAGACGGTCTTCCTCCACATTCCACTTCTGTACAGACACGCCGTGAGTGACGGGCGCCGCATCATTAGGGGTTTCATTATAATGAATCTTTATTTCATGTCGGGGTGTTTTTCTCCTTATTTCCCAGCGGTGTCGTGCGGAAACCCCGGCACGCCGGCCCACGGCAGGATAGTACTGAGCGATGGAATCACCTTCGGCAGCTCCGTGGCGTACGCTTGCTGGGAAGGCTTCAAAACCTCGGGCCTCACCACCAGACACTGCACCACCAACGGTACCTGGACCGGCCAGCCACCCGACTGCACAGGTACTCAGGTCTTTAGATTGGTTGTGTATGTATGTCGTTTGATTTGATGTGCCGTTTGTGTTTTTTACTTAGTATTAGGAGCATTGGTTTATCTGTGGAGGGCCAATATGCCTCGGTAGATGCCGTGAGGGTGGTCGGTGTGTTCGTAACGTGGTGCTGATAATTACAAAAATCTGTCTTCTGGAAGAATAGTGGAAACGGATTATCTAGAGGAACGGAAAACTTGTGTGATTCAGAGTACGATCCAATTTGAGAGCAAATTAAAGAATGAAAGGGAATAATATGCAAATTGGACCTTATCATTTACAGTTTAACTAGATTAGCACTTGTATGTAGTTCATTTTTTGAAATAACTTTTACTTTTAAATGGTGAAATAGTCCCACTGGCTGTTGGAACTCAGTCCCCAGTCCTGGGCTAGCCAGTGAAACTGGTGTTCTGTCCCATCAGTAGAATTTGTTATGCTAGTTTCCTCGCAGCAGTTTCAGCAGAAAGCATTCATCTGTTGCCTGTTTGCCGGGCAATCAGATGCCTTTCCAGCGTTTTCTACAGCTTCCAGGCCAAAATCAACCACTTCAATTTCAAGTCAAGTTAATTGGAAAGATTAAACAGTAAATCATACTGGTTTGTAATGAATATAAGACACAACTCTAATTAAAAACATATTTCAAATGACATGTGAGTAAATAGTGGTGTTCTCGTATTGAATAAATGAACAAGGGCCGTGTTCCTTTAAGAGTCTGTCTACCAGGAGTGCCCCAAGGGTAAGTGAAGTGGAGACGGTCATCAAATGTTTATTAAGTCAATTGAGCAGAACATGTCACCTCTAATTTGTTTAAATTTAACTCTAAAATATGTATAATCCCGCAGGGCTTTGAAAGTCAGAACACTCCTTAAACTTTGTCTCTACTAAAGCTTTTAGTGGCACAATATAATGTGATTGTTTGTGTCCTTTCTCCCTCCGTCGTCTAGTGATAAGCTGTGGTGATCCGGGCTCCATCGCTAACGGGATCTATCTAGGAAGCCAGTTCAGCTTCAACCACACTGTGACCTACCACTGTAACCCTGGGAATCTCATGGAACCCTCCGGAGTGGGGCGCAACGCTCTGCGCTGTGCCAGAGACGGTACCTGGAACCAAACCAAGCCTGCCTGTAAAGGTGAGTGTTGAGCCATTCATGTGATAATAATAGTTGTAATACTAATACTTGTCTTCCTGCCTCAACTGCTAGGGCATGGTGTTAACACTGTTAGGCTTAAGGTTCAATTCCCACCTTGACCACCGTTGCTAAGGATGTTAGCACTTGCGGTATCGTACAACACTCAAGAAAACTTTGACCAAATGGCATATTTAGTAAGTGGTCTTACTAGGAACCCTTAGCTTTCAAACAATTCCAAAGTCTGTAATTATTTTGGTTCATTGGGACAAACTATGATATATACATATATAGATGTGTGCTTGTGTACAAAGCTTGGTTAGCTCCTCTTTGTGCTGACCTAATAAATGGGTTATGTTTAAAGTCAAGTTGAAATCTTGAAAAAGCCTCAACTCTTTCATCAAATGTGTTAATTTATACAGACATAACACATACATAATCAAGTCACATGGTTGATTTTTGTTGGCAGCTGTAAATTGGACATTATCCCACATTATGATGAAATGCTCCAATGAAGAAAGCAGAGAAGTCCGTGGGGAAGAGTGCAATGTCAAAGTGTTTTTTTGTCAAATGCATGGCCTTTTCTTTTCCCAGGTCACAGACTACACTAAATCAGCCCAAGCTTGTTCACATAGTGTCGTAGAAAACTGTTGTTGTTGTTGTTGTTCTGAAAGATACAAAACCTCACTGAAAACAAACCAAAAGGTTGTTTTTGTTTGTTGTTTGTGAGCACTTTTTTCAAAGTCGGCTTAATATCTTTACACAGATCATTAATTCAACCGAATCAGTATGAAAGTATATACAGATAAAAGCTCATGAAAATGCAGTGTTTTCTGCCATAATTAAGTTTGCTAGTTTTATTTAGACTGGCATACTGATGGGTGTGCTTAATGGGACCTACCAAGTATAATTAACTTGTACATTTTTCTTGAATCCTTGAATTAAAAGGACAAGCTTTTTTTTTTGCCTCAATATATTTTTCTAAAAGTCATGATAGCCTATTTATTCATCCAAATCGTAGTAGTTTCCATCCTGCATAACATTTGCCACTCAAACTCTAGCATGAATGTCCTCACTGAGGCTGTTTCAGTCCAATTTAAAAGCCAAACTGTATTTGTCTTCACACGTGCATGAGTATGTGCTCAAATGGTGTTTATTTTCTGATTGGCTGAGCTCAAAACGCGTGCTTACCTCCTGTAAACAACATCCTGGTTGCCCTGGAGACCAGGATATCGCCGTCTTATCCCTGGGAAGCATTATTTATTTCATTCATTCATGAATTCTTCTTCTGCATATATTCTTCTCTGCGTAAGCAGATGTGTTTTGTGCCATTGTTATTGTATCCCGTTTGGGATGGAGAGGTTACCTACGATAATAATGAGTTTATGCGCAATACAAAATAATAACCACCGGTGAATTTGAAGAATACATCCTCGACAGCATTAAACCAATCAACCTGATCTACCGATGGACCAGTCTCATTAAAAGCCTCATGAATAATGAACCCCCAAAACAGCCATGTTCAGCTTTAATACATCCCCAAGTACCGCCGCCCAATGATCAGGGAAAGATGAATAAATAAGCCCAATCTACCATAATGAACTATTCCAACACACCACTCTGGGCCCTAGCAAGGCACTCTCAGTCCATGAGCAACGCACCGAATGAAATGCAGAAGAAATAAAGCCAGAGAATGTTTCCTGAGATCCACCCCGCCACGGCTTCCCACGAGCACAACATCTCCTGCTGGCTCCTGCCTCGGCACGGGCTTTGAACTGGGGAGACGAAGAGAAACACCCCACTGAACGCAGCCAGGGAAACAACTGGGAGATGGAGAGTGGAAGAAAGACAGACCGACAAAAAAAAACACAGCCACGGAAAAAGAAAGGTAAATCGTCAGGCACCCAGGCAGGCAGGCAGGCAGGCAGGCAGGCAGGCAGGCAGGCAAACGGGCAGGCAGGCAGGCAGCCAGCCTGCCAGCCAGACGAGAACTGAAACAAAGAGGAGTTAGTGTGTGTGAGTGAGCAAGAAAAGGAGTACAAAAAAAATAGGATAACTGAAAGAGATGGAGATATGGTGGGGAGGGGGTGGTGAGGGGAGAAAAGTTGTTGGGTAACAAAGTGTGTGGAAGAGAAACACGGGGCATTGCGCGTCGTTTCCCTGCTGTCTCTTCCTCGCGATCCCCTTCTTCAATTCCCAGATCAAACAGTCCACCGTTTGATTCAGTTCTTTGGAGCTGCAGAACGATCGCTGTCGCGTATCCGCATTGCTACACACAAACACACACACACACGCATGTACACGCACAAACGCATACACACAGGCGTGGAACACAGAGACCCCCACACACACACACACACACACACGTGCACACAACACACACACACACACTCGCACACAACACACACACTCACGCACACAATGAGCGAAGAAGTGGTTGTAGGCAATGGAGTGTGTAGGCTGGCAGAGGAGCGAAGCTGTCAAGTGTTTAGAGGGAGCAGGAGTCAGGGCGTGGGACAGGCAGATGAGCACACACAGATCAGCGCCGGTCAAAGGGAAGAGGGAAGATGGAGTGGAGAGGGAGAGAGGGGTCTGGAGTGAGTGGCAGGAAGAGGACGATGAAACGCAAGAGGAAGCTTGAAAGGGGAAAAGCGGGAGGGATCTGAGGAGCATGTTGAGGAGCACAAGGACGGGCGCACGCACACACACACACACACACACACACACACACACACACACACACACACACACACACACACACACACTGCTCTACACTCTAGTGCCCTCAAATCTTTACACACGCACACTCATGCCCGCAAGAATACATCATCCACACACACAAGCAAAGGAATTTTGCAGGAATAAAGCTACTAATAATAAGTAGCATTCACAACGACTAGTATTCACAATGTATTCCACTTGGTATTGCCACGTCATCATGAGCACAGTAATAGCTTGCATTGTATTCATTTAAATAGTCTGGGACATTTAGTTCTGTATGTTCCTCTGTACCATCAGTACAGGTGAGGATATATATGGCCTTATGGACATCAAACACTGAAATTACAATACGAGCTGTATAGACAGCCATAGGAGTTGTTCAGCTGTGTTTTAACGATTTGTTTGGAGTAAGGCTTCTTTGGTCAGGCGGCTCACCAAGAAACGTTCGTCTCATTTTAGAGGTCAGGTAAAGCCGAGATTTGGCCAGCCTTCCCCAGCCTCCCTTCGAAGGGTTTTGATGAGTTTTTCCCCTGCTCCTTGGACATGAAATACTCCTGATTGTGCAATCTGGTGGAGCCCAGCCCCAGGACCTCATGTCCATGTTGTCAGAAGGCTCGGGGGTGTGTGTGTGTGTTTGAAATAGAGATCTGCACACTTTTATAAGCTCAACTTTAAGGAATCCCTTGGGTGTCGTCGGAGGTGAGCTGATACAGCACCACAGTAACTCGGCCCGCTTTGTATCTCCGGAAAGTGCTGCAAAGAGTGTTTTTTCGTTTTGTTTTTCCTCTGTCTCTCAGCCATCAGGCCCCCACCCTAGCCCCCCTCGCAATGGGAGGGTGCAGGACACGCCACCCAACCATGGTCAATAAGCACCAGCACTTATTGTGCTTTACCTTACCGGGGCTTAGCCTACCTTAGATTAAGTGAGTTTACCTTACCTCAATGTATCATACCTTACCTTATGTACCTTTACAATAAATGGAAACGCTGAGAGGTTTGTAAATGGTCTTACCCAGATATCGGCAAATTGTTTTACTTTCCCTTTACATTCTCCTGCATTGACTTGCAGAGTTAAAGTAGCCTAGTGCATGTTCATGTGAGAGGGGAGGACACTTTTGATTATTTTTCCAAAGTTTTTCCAATATGTTCGGAATAGTAGCTTATTCAAAGCGAGTGCCGCTAACCCTCGTAACTTATAGAAATGTTTCTCTGCGCTCAGACTACAGGCTTATCCCTCAATCACTATCCCCGCTCTGAATTCCATCCGCAAGCCTCAGTCTCTTATGTCTGCGAGCTTGCGCGGTGACGATACAGCTTGCCAGTGCGCATGCATAATGTCAATCCGGGGTCTAAACAAACGGGGCCAGATCCTTTAAACAACTCGTCTGAATCAGAGTAATACAGGCAAACTATTGACAGATATTTCCGCGGCTCCCTTTAAGCCCTCCACTCTGATCATGCCTTAGGTTGCTGTGAGTTCAGCCACTGAATATCTATTGGTCTTTCTATTTTTCCTATATACAGTTTGTCTGGTTTATCTTCCGTTTGATCATCTGGTCCTCACAAAGTCCAGGGAATTAGCAGATTAGAATTATACAACCAAAAAGAATGCAAACATGCAAAAGCCATGTGTGGAACAACAAACTCCTACATGCTATCCATGTAGCAGGTTAGAAAAACATTTGAGTGGGACGTTGCTGATTTGGTGCATTTGACTAAAGGTTGGCGTAATTCCAGATAGCTTCTTTTTTGGAAAGCAAGTCAACGCAACATTCTCTCCTCCCGCTTGTATGCATATAACGATCATAGCACATAGACGCCTAGCATAAGTGCAGTACTTTCCATAATGTAATGACATTAGCAGGCAGAGCATGGTTGTCATTGATTGTTATGCAGATGGACTTTGATGTGCTTCTGGTCACAGAGCCAGGAGCAGATCACAGGAGCAGGGAGGGCGGGGGGAAACCCCATGTCCCCCGACAGCCTCTTGTTTGTATTGTTCTTCATTTGAAGATTCCGGGCTTTTCTCCCAGGTTCCAAAGCAGACCAGCGGTCATTATGGCATGTAGCACAAGAGCACACGTTCAATTAAAAATACTTACAACCCATATGGTCCTCAAAAAAAGAAAAGAAAAGAATATAGTATTTTAAGGCCTAACTAGGCCCCGTGTGCGATAGGAATTGGCATCTCTGCGCAGAGGTAAGATGGCGGCTTGGCGAGCCTAAATGAGGCGGCTCGCGGCCTCCCGTGCCGTGGAGGGCGCCGGCCAGCTGTCGGAACTAGGTGTAATTAGCGTACACGTTTTTTTTCTTTTTTACCGCCCCCCTAATGCCACCTGATGTTGGCTGAAATCGGTCAACCGTGTCAGGTTTTATTACATTTCCACCCGTCTGTTTTTGGGAGCTGTGCTTCTGGCTACCTACAGTGTCAAACTTGTTTACAGATTATTATTTGTATTTCTTTTCAATTAAATTGGCTTACACTGCGCAAAGGTCGCTATCGTTGGTCTTTCAACCTCAAAGCATTTCGTCCAGAGTCTGCCTTAGACTTCCTGTGTTCTTTATCGTTTGCACTGTGCTTCGGTGTGATCAGACCTTGGTTAAAGACCCTACGTCACGCTCTACACCACGGCAATAGGTTGGATTTTCCTTTCCACACATTGTTCCTGTGTTTCCAACTCCACCACCATCGCTGGGTGGGAGGAAGCATCGTTGAACTGACCCACAGGCGGGAGGCTTTGGCCCAAGGCTGAACTCCTTCTGACCATCTTTTCACCGCCTCTCCATGAAGTTTACAGCCAGCTAGACATTCAAGATATATATAGGGTACCCACAGGACCTAGTTTGCTTGGTTTCGCAAATTGGCGATTTATTTATGCCACTACTTGTCGCACAAATCCCTCTTCATATTAATATCTAAAGTCTGATGCCAGACCACCTCAAATCTGGCAGAACGTGCAGGTCTTTCACTTCATATTTGTTTTACCAATCGCGTTGCCGGAGGAGGCATCTGTAAGCAATTAATTGGCTATTAACAGCAAACACAAACTCTGGCCAGCACTAGTATATTGAAAAAAAGTGTCTGTAAAGGTTTAAAATCAACCACGTTTATCTGGCCACTGTGGAAACACGCTTATCGAAAGCTTCCTACACTTGTTAGAAATGTTTTCGTCTGCAGAATATCTCTGTAACGAAACAGGATACAAAAGTCGTGTTTTGGTTTCCGAGCCAGCTCTGTGCCTTCTCCCCCAAGAAGTTTTGCTGAAACGTAGTAGGACTGGCGGGTCTGGTAGTATGCCACTATTAATCCAATACCATATTAATTCAACACACACATTCTGAGACGTAAAATTAAATCAACATGTTTCTATTGGACAAGAGAGCTAAACCACGCCATCATATTGAATTTTTGCCAACTTGACATACTATCAGTACACAATTGACACCCAATCTGAGATCCTACAGACAGTCTATGTTTACATGAAGCGTATGATCAATAGGCAAATAGGATGCACAATAATCACATGTGTGCATTGCATTCAAGCTGCCGTGCATGCTGTTGTGAACACTCTCTGTTGTTTGGCTACTTCAAGGAGCCATCTTTGCACATCATTCCACAACAATGCTGAAGGCTTAGCATGTTGTCAATGCCATCAGAGCCGAGCTGTGTGTGGTTAAAAAAAATCTATATTTACAGCTACAGATGTGCCAATATTTGAGTATGTATTAAGGTGTGCGTGTGTGTGTGTGTGTGTGTGTGTGTGTGTGTGTGCTCTTTTGTGTGTTTGTGTGTGATTGTTGTAGTGATCAAGTGCGGAGCCCCTCCCCAGGTGCATCATGGGAAGGTGGAGGGGAAAGACCAGTCTTGGGGCTCAAGTGTCAGCTATAGCTGTTTCCATGGTTACCAGTTGTCCAGTCCTGCCGTGGTAACATGTGAGGGCAACGGGACGTGGAGGGGAGACATCCCACAATGTCAACGTATGTAACTCATCCTAACCGGCCATAACATCCTGTTAAAAAGCCAATTATATTTAAGTAGTGCTGTTTTTTTTCCGTATCATAATATCGTTGATGCATGTAATGAATATATGAGTAGCGTCATTACAAAATAAATCACAAATAGATTGATGCCTTGGTTTGTTTTATGGATTACGGATGGCAAAAAAAAAGTACTTACAATAAATACGTTTTTTTTTGTATTATACATCATAGTTTAATTGTTGTATTGTTTTATGTTTTTCTTGCACCAAAACACAGAGACAAATAGCTTTAATGGGTAAACATACTGAAACGATTCTGTTAGAATCATGCGCAGATGTGTGTATTTGAGTACTTATTTTTTAACGATACATCTCTCTGCCCCCACAGCCGTTCTTTGTGGCGACCCGGGCTCACCTGGAGGTGGTTTCAGAGAGGGCAAGATCTTCACCTTCAGGTTTGTCCTGCGTGTGCCTCTCCCCGGCTCCTCATTGACGTGGATCCCTACGTTCCTTTAAATCCAAGCGCCTGCCAAATGATGGAGTGGTTCATAGTGTATTTGCCTTGACATGTTCCAGCAGTGTGCTGGTTTTACTGGCAGTAGGCGTTCCCAGTAGGTAAGGGGCTGGTGTACACCAAGGTAGCTTGGTTTTGTGGTTTTGTTTCTGATTAATATTCGGTATCAGTTTTCCTTACATGTAGCCGGTTAGTGGCGATCGCGGTCATACGGACCGGTGTAGGTTTCATGCAGGCGGCTGCCTAGGTAGGTAGTAATGAGGCTGTGCTTTCAACTGGAGCACTGGAGGGGGCTTTTAGTAACCATACCCTTTGCTCGCTTTCTCATCCATTTCACTTCCTCCGAACGTCTGAAGGTGTTTATTAATTTGCCTTGTGCAACGCAGCTTCATTAATCAGGAAGGTTTCAAACCCCCAACTTTAATAACACAACATTTGGATTTGAATGAACTAAAAAAAAAGCAAAGCATTATAATTTGTGTTCCTCTCCCGTTGGTCCCTTTGCATTTAGCAGAAGTGTAGCAGGAGTGTTTCTTGCTCGTTCATCATTATTAGGTACAGCTTACTATCTAACTCTGCACTTGTTCTACGCGGCAGGACGTAGTGATAAGGGCGTACAACATTTCCAGCCCAAAAGGTTCGGGGCTCAAAACCCCAATTTCCGCACTCTACCTGGAGACATCCTTGAGCAATACGCGCGGCTTGTGTTTTCTGGGGCGTTTTATCGAACGCTCACCAAACATGCGTTTTGATCCGCAGGTCTGAGGTGCGGTTCTACTGCCACCCCCCGTACCTGCTGGTGGGCTCTCCTTCCAGGGTTTGCCAGGCGGAAGGCAGCTGGAGCGGCCAACATCCCGCCTGCATAGGTATGAAGAAACAATACCTAGCAGTGTCTCCCCACCACACATGAACGCCGCCGCGACACGCTAAGGAAGGGAAGGGACGAAAGATAAATGAAAACAGTGGTTAGTTAAAAAAGAGGCGAGACAGGGGGGGGTGGGGGGGGTGGTGATGAGATGGAAGGGAGAGTTTAATGTTTGGTCTTGGGAGGAGAAGGGCAATTGCAGAGTGTGTAAAAACAAAGCGCTGGCCGAACTAACAATTAGAAATGTTCCACAGCGGGGTCCTGACAAGAAAAGTTTGGAATTGGACACAATTGTAAATCAGTTCTGTAATATTGCAGTTTTGGGGTTGCTTTGTTTAGTTCTTTGTATGTTGTATTAATTTGTGTGCGTGTGTGTGTTTGTGTGTGTGTGTGTGTGTGTGTGTGTCTGTGTGTGTGAACGTGCGTGCACATATGAGAAGATCCAGCGCTCAACATCTGCCGTGACCCAGGAATCCCAGCGTACGGTATCCCTGTGATGGCCCAGGGTTTCCAGGTCTGAAATACACCCGTTTATACTTCATTAAGTTATTAGGTCAATTATTGTTGGAATATAATACTTTATAATTCGTTAAATTAGATATTGAATTATTGTGGAGCGATACAACTTCATTTATTAAATGCATACAAAATTATTGTTATAATAAAATAGTTTAAATTACATTTCATTATGTATTGTTGGAATACGTTATGAAATGAATTAATAATGTATTGTTGAGATACATAAGTTCAATGGATACTAGAGTATATATTACAGGCTACTTACTATTCAATATGAGTCAACATCAGACAATATTACCTTATTCAATGATATGGCTGATACTATTTCAGCCAGTAAAGTGAAGATATGTTGGGTTGTGGGTAAACCTCTTGTTCTGTTATTTTACTTCAAACTCCAGTGATAAGACTCAACTCTGAGCTCCACTTTCACTACTCGTGAGAGCAGTGCTGTGAATGACCATAATATGTACTTTGTGGCTCTCTGAAAGGCAGAACGGGAACGGAACATTGGGTAATATCCCTCGATGAGCCCAAATGATTGTAATAGTAGGGTACCCTGCCACTGATTATGAGGGGACATTTTGTTCCGGCTTGGTGAGCGCTGGTACCAAAAACAATTATGCATAGCTAATTTAAAGTGGCCCGATGTGCTGATGACCATGCACTGTTATCATAATAACGATCACACGCTAACCTGCCACAAGACCCGGCTCATGATCAAGTGCATTGTGTGTGTTGGTTATTCAACTGACCGGATTTAAATCATCCCGGCCATTCCCTCGCCATTCTGTTCTAATCCACGATAAGATGTGCTTTTATCTTTTATCTGTAAATAATACACATCTCCCACCACTAGAGTTTTCTGTGGTATAAACAATTAGCCTAACATCGCCAGACCAATACGCATATTAGTCAAGAACCTTTCAGTTCATTTTTTATTTCCAAGTGCCGTTAGCAATGTGGCGCTGACCAATTTGCTTCTGGACGCAGTGGGATAGACCTACAACCAATCAGAAAGATGCAACGTGTGCCACATGGCAGCCCTGTTGGTTGTTTATGAGAATGCCTCAACAACGCTTCCAAAGGGCGCCTCGCCGTACAGTCAGTGTATCAAACGGTTGGGATTGGCCCAAACAGGGCCAGTTCTACTGGAAATCTGTCTGAACTGGAGGGGGGAACCAGACCCGTGTGCCAGAGCAAATGAAACATGAGCTCGCCTTATTCGTTTTTTCCAAGGCCAATAGATGAGTTTTGGTTTAACAACGATCATGCTTATTATTATATAAGCACTTCACTCTTCACTTGAAAAATGACTTGTTACCAGAGTGCATAGTAGTGTGTGATACGAAACGCACCAAAAGGAAACGGAACCAAAGTAGTACCTAACCGTGTGATCATTTGGTAAGGTTGGCAACAAGATTTCCTTCAAGTGCCGAAAGAACTACCACATCCTGGGCTCCACCACCAGGGCCTGCCTGGAGAACCTCACGTGGAGTGGCACTCAGCCCGAGTGCATAGGTAAAGCATGTCTACCGCCTCCCTGAAAGCCTTTTGATTGTATGCCCGTGATCATTAGGATTGTTTTGGTTCAATTGCAGTGTTCTACCTGTAGTGCTGTTCATATTTGTAGTAGCTGCTGCAGTAGTCAATTTAGTTAATGTCGTCGCTGGAAATCAGCGTCTACTCCAACTCCAGCTCTCGAGTGTATTGAATCCAATCCAAATTGTGATTGTTCCATTGTGTTGTTTTCACTCTGTCTCTGTCTCTCTCTCTCTCTCTCTCTGTCCCTTGTATGTCTCTCTCTCCCTGTGCCCCTCGTGTTCTCTCTCTCTTTCTCTCTCTGTCTCTGTCTCTGTCTCTGTCTCTCTCTCTCTCTCTCTCTCTCTCTCTCTCTCTCTCTCTCTCTCTCTCTGTCTCTCTCTCTCTCTCTCTCTCTTTCTCTTTCTCTTTCTCTCTCTCTCTCTCTCTCTCTCTCTCTCTCTCTCTCTCTCTCTCTCTCTCTCCTTGTGCCTCTCGCGTTCCCTCACTCACTCTTTATCTGGCCCCCATCCCTCTCTCGTCCTCCGCGTCCCAATCTATCTATTCATCTGCCCTGTTCTTGCCGTCTGCTTCCCAGCCCACTCATGCAGGCAGCCGGAGACCCCCGGTAATGTGGATGTCAGGGCGCTGGATCTGCCAACGCTGGGCTACACGCTAATTTACTCTTGCCAAGATGGCTTCTATCTGGCCGGTGGATCAGAGCACAGAACCTGCAGGAGTGACAGTAGATGGTCTGGAAAGCCCCCACTCTGTAAAGGTAATGCTGTGGTGGTGGGGGGGTGGGGGGGGGGGGGGGGGGGGGTTGTTTAACTTTAATTGGACATTTATTAAATAAATCCCAGACCACGACAAGTCTTGCTCATTTGGGTGATTTAGCGCAAGAGAGAAGGAACATTATATTATATTAATGAGAGAAATAACCTATGAGAGATGGATCCTATTAAAAGGCTTTTTAAATGTTAGGTCTGGGGTTCTGGCTTGGCCTTATGACATCCTTCGCCGCGCGTTGCAATGTAGCAGATTGCGAAGACACGCCATCAGCGCTCCGTCAAATACTCTATTACCTCGCACCAAATCAAAAGGGGAAAGCTGTCATGGAGGTGCCCGTCCAAAACTCATGGCTGTTTAATTCTTGTAGTTGGAGTGAAGGTGCAGCCCAAACCCATGGAGGGAGACTCTGCAATCCAGAAGAACAAGATTCGCGGTATGTGAAACGGTGCCCTCGGATTCCACCCTGAAACTGCCCGATTTTTAACAGAGCTGCATAAAGTAGCAACCATCTTTAAATGCACTTTCAGCAAAATAAAGGATGATAACTTTAGGAACTGCAAGTGCATGGCAGATGGTTAACCAAAACAGATTGCACGCTGTATGTATTGCGGGCTCAAAGTGGTTGTAAGAAACAATGTTAATATTGATGAGCATACAAAGAAAACGGTTTTGGTTAATTGACAACCGCTTTCAGATTCATATTTAATAATTAAAAAACAAATAATTGTTTCTTTAATGTACTTTTCCCTTTCTTTAAATTAAATTAATTTCAAATGTTCAAACCCAGTTTATAGTCGCTAGAGTTGAGTAACACATTCAGTCGGGGGGATTTAAATAAAATCGTTGGTCTTTCTTTTGCGGGGTTCAAGTGTGTATTGTAATTCAGCATGCCATATGCCTTGTGTTTTTATAGTTCCAGTGGATGTGTTTTCTCCTAACTCTGACTGGAGCGGCTTCTACGAGTACCTTGGGAAGAGGCAGGCTTCTACGATTACTGTAACTGGCTTTAACGCTTCCAGTGGCAGAGTTAACGTGACTTTATTGGAGACCAGTGGAGTGTCCATAAAACTATCGGGTAAGACCAATTATGATGTTCTGTTACTGTGCGCCAAGTTAACGAGGAACAAGGTTCATTCTGGTGGCGATATTACAGTAAACTCGTAAGGCATTCAGCTTTTTTGGGGTGCCCTATAAGTTACTCTTAAGTGTACTCGCCAAAGAAAGATAGTTTCAGGAACGATGGAAGAGAGTAAATGTAGTTAAATTAAATTTATTGCTACCATAAACGTGGCCCTGCTTGATATGGGTGGGTAGGCCTAATCACAGGCGTTGAGGATTTCAGTTTATTTATATTTTTTCCAATGAGGTGCTGAAGATGTTTAGCCCTACTGTGGAATGAAAAAAAACATTTTTCCAATTGTATTCAAGTAGCCTAATTGAGAGAGAAAAACTCTCCTTTGATTGGTCTTTTTGTCATTTTCAAAATGCCGTTTTAGTTTAATTGTAATCTGAAGTTTGTTACCAAAGTAATGCAATTCTATCCTCGATATGGCCATCAGGCCAGAATTTGGATAGACATGTAACTAAGTATTGTGCCAAAAAAACTAATAACAACAATAATAATTACCCTTTAATGTAATAATGCTTAGTGAAGAAAATGGTCTACTATTCAATATCTAAACTCTTTCTTTGTACATGCCTATCCACATTTATCAGCAAAATGTGTTTTTGTATTTAATTTTTGTGTTTCATTTTATCCACTTTGAGGTTAATTAAAACATTTTCTTGGACATCTTGATCAGTGTCACAATCTGCCTCATCTCTCTCTCTCCCCCTCTCCCTTTTCTCCTTCTCTCTCTCTCTCTCTCCAGGCACATATAAGTCAGAAGAAAACCAGTTATTGCTGAAAGTCTACCAGATAAAGGGCCCAACAGAGCATTATTACAGCAAGTTTAAAAATGACAACTGGGCTATGGATGGTTATGTAAGCCATTTCGTTTTTTTATGGTTAATCACACCACTATTGTACTTAAATCAGGGTTAGATTAATTGTTTCACTGCTTGGCTATTCAGCGATAATACTCGATATAAAGGCACTTTTGAAGGCAGGGGCTGATGTGCCGAGTATCTGAACACACATCACACTTTTTCCTTCAGGTCGCTGCAGAGGCTGACCAGAAGTCGTATGTTTACCAAGGTCACATCCATAGTAAAGACTTTGGCAAATTCTATCTTACCAAGCAAGGTAGGTGCCTAGTCCCCAGAGCTATCAATGGCAAGATTACAATAGTGTGTAACAAAAAAGAAAACTTGCATTGCATGCATTGTGTTTGAAACCATCCAAACACACGTGTACACGTGTTTCTATTTACTAGGTCCTGTAAACACGGTGGTGGATCCATCCGGCACGTACACCAGTAGCAGTTCTGTGGCGGCGGCCATTTTGGTTCCCTTTTTTGCACTCATCCTCTCCGGCTTTGCCTTCTACCTCTACAAACACAGGTGAGCCACGTCACCTCGGCTCAGAGCCAGCAGTTGCCGCCCTCTTGCACTGCTTTAAAGGCAAGTACACTAGAGAACATACACACGCACAATATACTAGAATCAGATGTTAAGTATTCAATCAGAGTGTTCAGTCTCCCCTTTTATTTTTACCGCCACATAATTCAGTTTTACTTGACAATACACTCGACAATAGACCCACTAAGTATGTCTTAGCATGGTATCCATTGTTTGTCATACATTGTGAGGAGGCTGCACTGATGGATATTTGTATCAATAGTGTGACTCAATTGTTGTCCTTACTTTTGAGGCATTAAATAGGAGGAAAGGAACTAGGGTTATGAAATAATGTGAACGGAATGAAGAGCGGAAGCCAGAACTCTTTCTGTATAATTGACCACTCTGTGTATACTTATCTGATTTAAGTATGGCCATACCGTTTCCAATTGGCAACCACATCGGAAACTCAATGGCACCATATGCTAGTGATCCCATGCTGGCATTGCTGTACTGCTAAGGCTGCCATCAGTTTTATTGACGTGAATTTAGCATAGCATATTGCTAGCGGGTTAGCATCCACCACATTGACGGCATGGGAATCCGGCAGAGGACAAGTTAGCATGCCCGTGCTAACTGTAAAGTGGATGGTTGTGTGCAGGACGTTGTCTGCTGACACGGATGACAATGAGCGACCAAAAGACACGTGGGGTCCTGGCGGCAGGTAAGACTGACACCTGTCTTTCACTTGGTCGCCGCTGGCAACCAGACTTCTGCCGGCCGCCACTTCCACTGTCAATCACCCGTGTCACGCTTTATTTTGGTTGAGTCGTTTTCTTTCATGGTATTTGCCATGGAGCGGCAAAATATTGCATCCAAGTAATGTGCCTTGTCTTGTGCTTTTTTTTTTTGTTGCACATGCATGAGGCTTTGATGAGGAGGTATTCGACATAGCCACCAAAACGCGACGCTGACCGCAGGCAGATCGTGAGCAGTGAAATGCAATGTTTTTAATCAAATGAAACATTTCCAAAAAGGAAGTGAATTATCCGTGTATGTTTGCGTACATGCGTGTCTTGCCTCAACAACATCATTTAAAAGGTGAAAAAAATAATGTTTTCCTTTGATCTCATGTTGTCATGTTCTTGTCAGCATGACATCAAACAACCGATATTTAGCCATGGTGCAAGTTAGACTAATTGAGTGCGGCTTACCCATAATCCTTTTCGGAAAAAAAACATTCCAGACACACAACAGCAATACAGTTCCAGTAATATAAAAAAAACGATGTAAATATCACAATTCAACATTGCAGCCATTGTGTTTCTGGAAGAGCACGATAGTCGATAGAAAAAAGAGAAAGGCGTTTAAAAACCGCGTTGATTTATGCAACCCCACTTGGCTCTTGCAGAGTTCAGGGACTTTCCTAAGTTGCTTTCGATTTTTCATTGTTTCTGGTTATTAAATGTTGTCCCCCGCCTAACGTTGACTCCAATGCCGACAAGATACAGTATGTTTAGGCCTAGATAAATGGTGGGTGAGGGGGAGGTGAGGACCTTTACGCCCTCTTACCTCTTAAAGCAATGGCTGAGTGTCCACCCTGCTGGTCTGTTATGCATTTATACTGTCAACCCCATTACAAAATAACTTTGTCATTCCCGAGAAAGAATTTACAAAATGACCTCTAAAAGTATAGTAGCACAGCATTTTAAATCAGGAATGTAGAGTGTGCGTGTGTGCGTGTGTGTGCGTGTGTGCGTGTGTGTGTGTGTGTGTGTGTGTGTGTGTGTGTGGCGGCATGCATTCACGTGTAGGTTTGTAAAGTAATGGGTTGAACATGCACGAAGACTTAGTCACTCCCTGGGGTTTGTTCTTCCCGCACACACACACACACACACACACACACACACACACACAAACACACAAACACACACGTTGCCTCCTAATGAGGTCAGAGCAGAACAGCCTCACCACAGCAGTAGTCCTGGCTGCTAATAGTTTCCCGCAGCTTGGGAGAAACTAGTTGTGTTCAATAGGATTACACTCGCGTGATAACCAAATGTTATCCGTCAAAATTGAAAGAGACAGGTCCTGCAGTCCAGCAGCCACGTCCTATAGCCCTGTACAGATCCCGCCGAGCAGACGGTGGGGGGGGGGGGGTGTTTGACGGGTTGCCGTGGTTCCCCGTGTAAACATTGCCGATCAAATTGAATTTGTTTGTTCGTTTCTCAGACTAGAGACGCTCGGATTGCATTCGATTGAGACACGAGCGGACTCTGAAATACCCAAGCGAGAAAGCCCCTCCGTCCCCATCACGCCGCCCATCATCCCCGCCGCCATGGATCTGATAGGATTTATGCACGGAATCCGATAATGAGCGTCCGTTCCGCCTGACCGCGTCCTCCTGACCGTGTGCGGGTGTGTGTGTGTGTGTTTTGCTGGGCGTTTAAACTGCGTGAGTGGATGCTAACCCCCCCCCCCCCCCCCTCGTGCTTGTCTCCACCCCCTTGCGTCCCCTAGGGCCCGGCCCAAGGTGCAGTTCAACGGCTACGTGGGCCACGAGAGCAGCAACGGCCAGGCGTCCTTCGAGAACCCCATGTACGACACGGCGCTGAAGCCCACCGAGGCCAAGGCGGTGCGCTTCGACACCACCCTCAACACGGTCTGCACGGTGGTATAGTGCTGCGCCGACACCGGGACCACCTCGGACGCTGGGTGTAGCGCCCCCTCCCCTTCCTCACCCCCCCCCCCCCCCCAACAACCCAACAACAACCCAACCCCCCCCCCCCCCCCCCCCGCAACCTAGCGTGAAACTAGCCTTTCAAAGCTAGGAACCTCCTGCTGCAATGTGGCGGGAAAAACCACACCGGACAACGGACCAGGGAGAGGAAGAGGGGGAGAGGGAGAGGGGGAGGGAGAGAGGGAGAGGGAGGGAGAGAGGGAGGGAGAGAGGGAGAGAGAGAGGGAGAGGGAGGGAGAGAGAGGGAGGGAGAGGGGGAGAGGGAGAGAGACGGCAAGCATGTCAGGGTGTAGGTGTTCACTTCCTGGTTGTGCCACAGGTGCTGGTCCCCATTGGGTCCGCTTACGTGTTACCATGGTAACCTAACGGGTGTCACGTCTGCAGTGGACGAGAGCAAGCAAGGCTGTCCCCTGTCCGCCGATGTGGGAACGACTCAAACTCGCTACTCGCTTATGGTAATTAACATATCTGGCACCAATTGGAAGCGATGATCAATATTTTTACTTTGTTGAATTGCATTACGGATAAAACATGGTGAGTGCCTCATGGGTCAAGGATGTGGAAATTATCAGATGAAGATCTCACAGAAAAGAGAGCGCTTTGAGCAGTACTGAGAAAATTGCGCATTGCTGTGAGAGGAAAAAAAACAACAACAAGCAAGCGGCGGCCTCGAATTTCATTTTGGAGCCGACTTTCTCAAAGCACTGATCTGAGATTATCTGAGTCATACCGCCCCCTCTCCTCTACTCTGCATCCTCCTCCGCCGCCACCTCCTCCTCGCTGATCGCAGCTCACAGCGCGCAGTGTCCCCACCTATACGCGTACAAACATCAGGTAATGGCAGGGGACTGCTCGTGAACGGCGCCACAAAGCCACCCCCTCTCTCTAACGAGAGGAGACGTTGATCTGCAAGTCTGCTTCGAGAGAGGTGTCCGGGCCTGCAGAGTCACGACAACCAAAATAGCCCCACATCTCAACCAGTGACTTCCCCCTGTGTTTCTCCTTAAACTTGATGTTCGAAAAAATCCCTTACCGGACTGTGCATCTAGTGCTAAATTAGCACTAGTTATCTTGCGATGGGGCTCTGCATCTGAATGTTGGTATTTTGTGTATATACATATGTATTCAAAATACCACAACATCATTTTTGCAAGTTCTGTTTGGTCGAGGTCTTTCACTAACTACTGCTAACTTATGACAGACTTTGGGGTGATTGGTGCACACACACACACACACACACGGTCGCTTGTGCCAGTGTATTCAAGCTACGGTAGACATTAGCTAGCTAGTCAGACGTTATTGAATCAAAGCATCCCCACCACCAGTTGGGCGACTGGTCTGCATCGGTTGTTCAGACCCCAAGCCGGTGAAATCCGGTACCCAGTGGTTGGAGTCAGTGGAGCGGTTCCTGATTCAGAAACAGAAAGATCACACTAGATGGACGACCGCCTCGCGTCCTTACCGGGGGACATCGGACCACACCGATATCAACCGTGGCTTAATCCTAGTGCCGTCCGACCGTAAGCCCGCGCCGAAACACCAGTCAGTGAGTGACTGCCCTTCTCCTGCCACAAGACACAATGCATTGACAGACTCAAAGTCTCTAAGAGACACACACGCACACACACAAACACATACACACACACACTTGAAAAAACGAGCGATTGATGACATCAAGATGAACGCAACCACTATCGCTGGAGCAGTCAATCAAGCAGGTTGCTATGGAAACTGGCAAAATAGTTTGTCTTTTTCCCTGCATTTTTTTCTTCAGTGAAGATAATGATGAACAGATGATATGCTAAACGCCAGGTGGGCCCCCCCCCCTCCACCCCTGATAGACTTCCTGTGACGCTGCTGCCTCTGGGAGCCCCGCCGTACGAACTTTATATCAAACTCCGAAAAATCGCACAAATTTTGCACTAGTGTGTTTTCTGAATGGGTTGTTGAACAAAAAATATAAACAAATCATTTTGGGTATGACATGGGTTTGGAAAAATGAGTCTATTAAATGAAGAATTTATATTGAAAAATGTCTATCTTTAAGAGAAAAAAAACGAGACAACCGATGACTAAATACAGGGTAACAGTGTTTGTATATACACATCAGTACTATCCCATGCCCCCTGTCGCCAGGAGTTGTGAACATACTTCATGTTCCTTTGCGTCGCGCTCTGTTTTTGTTTTCGTGACAACATGACGTATCCACGAGGGACTGTGATTCTGTTTTAAATTGCCGCATTTATCCTAAAAATATAATTTAATGTTAGATATTATTTTTATATTTCCATTGGTTGTGCCTGAAAGCTTATATTGCAAACTACCCACATATGATAAGGAAAGTTCCCTTGAAAATTACAGTTTTATTACGATTATTTCTGTGAATATTGTATTCATAATAATAATTTCCCCTCTGGGATTAATGAATGAATACATGGGATTATGCATCCTTGTAACTATAAATTCACATTATAACAATTTTACCTTATTATTGATCACTTGTGAATGTGAATCAAAATCTGAATATGGGACATTGTTACCATCGTAATACTAGCATTTATATTTTCATGAAGATCTTCCCTGCAGTATTACCTTCCAGACACAACCCTGTTATTCGGAGATATTTCTATTTTCTTCAGGTTGAACTCATCAGAACAACATTCACCAGTTAAATGAACGTTCGTGTTTATCCAACACATCTCTGAATCTGTGTCGAACAACAGACAATCCAAGCATTAATCCCCCATAACAAAGTATGTTTTGTTTTATGTTTGTATCACGTGATCAGGATTGGCTGTTGAAGATAAATGACGGATGGATACCAAGACAACAGGCACAATTAATGTTGTCGTCTATCTCTAGTCTCCTCCCTTCTTGTTTCGTTGTTGTTTGACAAATTCCTCCCTTGGACCACCTTATCCGTCTTCTTTTAATGCTGAAGATATCCTGTAAAATGTTTAGCCTTCGATACTTTCATTTCAGACTTACCCGTTGTCTTGGTATTTGTGATCGTGATCTCCGATGTGATCTCAGAAACCAAACTCTGTGACTTTGTGTGATGAGGAATTTAGTAGAACTCAAGCCCCTTGCAGTCACATGGAAAGCTTGTTATTTTCGGCAGTGTTTCTTTTTTTATTGTTTATCTTTGTTACTTTTTCTCTCAAAAGATGCTGCACTTGGTCTCGATAACTAACTGTGTTGGCACCGTTCCTCCTCTCATATTCACATTCTGGTCCATTCCCACAACAATTTATCACTTCAGGTGTTCCCTTTTTTGCCCACATGATTTTCCTTATTTATCCACTGCATTTTCTACATATCTTGGTTATTCATTTCAATGCATCCCTCCATGACATACTTTATCTACCCATCCACACACTAGACTTGCAAACATACATATCCATAGATCCTTCAACATACATCCACATGCATACATATTAGTAACTAGTATTCTATAATTCATTGCGAGATTGCTCAACTAAAGGTCTGTATTCAATTTACTCCAGGATTGGATTTATGGATTTCTTACAAAAACTATACCTAAATATGCACCACATTACAAATGTATTCAATTTTACAAGATTATTCCAACCATACAACAAGGTCTATCTAGATAGTATTTAATTATTTACAATTCTGTTACGTTTTGAGTTCAGTGCAATACATTTCCTGATAATGTTGAAAATATATGTGAGTTATGTCACATGTCCGTTCTCTGAATGGAGAATTCTTATCTATACTTAATTTTCCCACCACTAACTTCCGGATAATAAAAAGAAAGAAAACGATTGATTGGACTGTTAAGGTGTCGAGTCAATGCATAATTAAGGCCGCTCACTGTTAAATTAGGATCGCAATTGAACCTGTTTCACATAAAGATGAACACTTTTAGGATACTACATCATCAGATCACTTATACGAATATTAATATATAACAAAGTTATTTCCCAATACTAAGACTAAAATAAATCAGATGGTGTAGGGAGATAGTAATTGGGATGGCTAAATAGGGTTGTGAATTAATAAAACTGGTGTTCAACTGGCATGCTATTTATCACTTCTGATGCCAACATTGATAAGTGATATCTTGAAATATCCCTACATACATTGATTAAATATGACTTAGGATAGATTCATGACTTTGCACCTTCATGTGGACCAATAGACCATATTTTGAAATCCTCTTTAGTCAAATGTTATATGATGGTCACAGTTGGAATGAATCTTAGGGGTAGAACAGAAGCCCTTACCATCTGCCTTGGCGTGCCATGTGATCAAATCCCTAGTGTCTAGTCTTTTAAAGCTACTGCTATACGCCTTTATCCACACGCATACAATGAGGTGTGTTCCTACGGCAAAGAAAATCCCCTTTAAATAAAAAAGATTCACAAGACGCCCTTATCATACCGCAAACCAAAGACTTCACTGTGGAGTAAAAGGTTTTAACATTTGCCCTGTTGTGAGTAATGAAGGACATTTCCGCTAAACCACGATGCACAATTTGATCAGAATGGTCAGTTTGAAAGCATGGCTCACCTTTTCACTTAAGATTTAAATATCCATGTATTTTTCTCTGAAATATACACACTATTTTACACATACTAGAATATTGCTTATTATATTAGTGTCTTACTTCACAGAACACATTTAAGAAGAATGAAAACATGAACATCTGAATTGGAGATAAGGAATATAGATATTTATTTATATAATTATAGAAAAATCTATAAAATATTACTATGTAAAGAAAGGGTCCCTGGCAAAAAATCAATATTGAAGTATGTCTAGCTAAAGAGTCTATCAGATATATTATATTTTGAGGTGAACAGAAATGCAGATTCATGTAGATATCATTTATATGATAACATTAACATAGTGTGTCAGAGTGCCTGAGTGTGTGTCTGTGTGCGTGTGTGTGTGTTTAGAATAAGCCTACCTTGATTCTCGAGGCAGTCACAACCCAACATTATTGGTAACCCAAGCCTATATTCTTATTCGGTTACAGTTCGGTCGGCTAGCTTGAACTTTGCCTCAGGATGTAGGAGAAGTCCCACTTCCTCGTTCGTGGAGAATTGTGAGTTGACCACAGCCCTTGAAAATGAGCAATGCAATCTTAATCCGAATGGGAATACCTTTCAACACATCGTAGTGTCATATGCACACACACAAACGCAGTGTGCCCCACTAATGTGATCTGTTACCATAAAAATAGGACAATAACACAATCCTGACCGACGCCTCCATGGACTGAATGGCCATTATTCATTGAAAGGTTCATCCTCACTGCGGTTGTCATTCGCACCTTCATCAATGTCACATCTCATCTTGTGCTGCTGAACTTGAAGTAGGTACAAAAGAATAAACACGTTTTTGTACAGAAATCTATTTTTTATGGGAGTTTGTAAAAAAAAAAAAAGAAACAACTTATTAAACATGCTGTACTTTTTACGATAAATGATGTAGGTAAGACAAAATGTTCTTGAACATGAGAAAAAAATCAATGTTTTTACTATTACACACAATGTAAAAATATATGGTTTAAACTGAGTATCAAATATCGACTTCTGTTTTATGAGTTCTCTGTCCAACATGGCTGCCTTTCCACAGGAAACAGAAGGACTCTTCCTGCTGGAGGTTTCACAAAGGGAAACCCATCAAGCTAGCAATGTAGAGTTAAACATGTAAAACCACTCCAGTCCTTAAAAGAGATGCGTCATTTACAGCACAATAAATCCACAAGTTAGTTTTCTGTTGAGATATGTGCTAGATATATTGCACACTGAGATTTCTGTAGGCCTATGAATTTCCATGGACGTTTCATGCTTTGTTTCTTCATGTCTGGACAGGAATTGAAATGTTTGAAATTGTTAGTTTTATTTATTGTTTCTAACATTATTTTCTAACATTTCCCACATACTACTAGGGAACATTTTATTTGTGTCCGTTGCAATGTGTTGGAGATGAAACATCTTTTTAAAGACTGCTCCTGTGTGAGAACATTGCAGAGCTGAATGTTTGTCTTCTGGGAGCATAGCACGGTAAATTGGTTGTCTTTACAAGGGCACAAAGGATTCTAGATGATTCTACTCCAAAATCGGATTCCTCTGTAGCCTTTAAAACAAACGGAAAACCGGTTCTGTGACATTCTCCAAGTAACAGAGTGGGGTTATGAAATAAGAAAATAGTTTTTATTCCTAGTTTTTTTAACTTAACTGCTGTACAGCTCAAGAACTGTATCTCAAAAGTTTATTTTTTTTATCATTTGCCCCAGGAAAATATAATCCAATGGCTGGTAAATTATCGATGAGGATAGCATTTTCAATGAGAAACCAAACAGGATTATTTTATTTCTAAACTCATATCTATACATGTGGGGAGGGGGCCTACGTCAGATATTGTATATGAATGCAGCCTTTAAACTTGCTGTTAAAGAGACTCTGTCACACTTTATCTATCAGCTATTTTGAAAACATTATTTGAGAATAAAGGTTTTTATACAATATTTGCTCAGTTGTGTGTTGGTTATTTTGCACCTTCAGGTCGAGGGCTTTCAGAACTCAGGAACACATTTAGCATTCAGCTACCAATCCCGGCACCCCTGTGGACACATACCTGCCACCCTTTGTGGTTTCTATAAATTATGATGAGGATGATGATAAACACACAGTCAAATTGGTAAACGGTAAAACAAATGACTTGGGGTAACATTTGCCCCAAAACAATAGCTTACAAATATACATTCCTCAACTTACATCCGTTCTTGTATGGAGCCAATTGTCTGACATGTTTTTCTGTGTGTGTTGTTTATTTCTGTATAATTTGTGTTTGTAAAGGCATGCTGCATTTACTCTGCAGGTGTGTATGTGTGTGTGTGTGGGCGTGCTTGTGAGGGAGATGGTGTGTGTGCGGGTGTCTGTGTACACGTGTTTGAGAGAGGCTCTGTGTGTGTGTGTGTTTGTGTGTGAATGTGATTGTGTGTGTGAGAGAGAGAGGGAGACGGTGTGGTTGTGTGTGTATGTATATGTGTGTGTGTGAGAGAGAGACAGAGAGAGAGAGAGTGTGTGTGTGTATGAAAGTGGATGACATTGTGTGTGAGAGGCTGTTTCTGTGTGTGTGTGTGTGTGTGTGTGTCTTTGTGTATGTGCGTGTGTCTCATGGTGTGAAGACAGTAGTAAGACAGATGGACTCCAGTGATGCTTTATTAAACTGATCTGATAACGCAGGATTGTTTTCTGCTGTCTACAGAAACGGAGCGAGCTAGAGAGGAAGCCCAGACACAGGTTGACATAGCCCCTGGAATATAAACAAAACCCTTAACCACGCACACAGACACACAAACACAAGTGATCGTGGCCAACTGATTACAACGCCATATCGACCCACTTCCCCACCACATGTTGTTACAGTACCTGAAATATTGGCAGCATTATCATTACCATTATCATTATGTAACCGTGTTTATTTGGAAGTGATCAGTTCCCATCCATGTGGCTCAATTGAAAGACAGCTGGCCTAGCTGCTGCTGTTGGAGGAGTCACGTCGTCACAGTTGGTCTGCATTGATTTCAGCTCTATGCCTGCCTTTCTTTTTCATTAGCTCCTTCATTAGTTCATGGCATTGCACAGCAAAGTACTGTGTACACTTAGATACTCGGTTTCACTGGTACAGTTGGGAGTTCTTAAAAGACAAGACGAGATGTAGTTATTTCTTATTGCTGAAAAGCCACCTATCATGTGAAGTTGCTGAAAAAAAACAACAAAGTTTTCCCTCTCTCTGCATACATGTCACTGTCAGGTGTGTTTTCCAGGAGGTTCTATAGACTGATAAACCAAAAACACATGGAAACAAGTCGCCAAGCCACGAGAATGTCAAGCCAGCAAAACCCTGCCTATAGATTATTCGCTTGACAGATCTTTGCAAAGGGACAGTGAGGGAGAGGGAGTAAACAAACCACACCTTCCAATACAGCAAGATCTCCCCTGAACATCATTTAACAAAGATGTTTCCCAGAAAGGTCACGACTCCCCGTACAGCACGCTAATTATTTCCGCTGACAACGGCAACAATGCGCTTCTGAAACCATTTTTAATGTCTTTTTTTTAGACAACAATGGGGGTCCGGCGCACCAAAGGTTAGCCCCCCCATCTACCGCTATCTCCACAGACAATAGTGTCAGGGTAAATACACCGGTGGTTTTATTTATTATTTCCTTTTACAAAAAAATGCCCCATGAATTATGCCGGTCTTTATGTGTTCCCTGCTCTCATTGCTCAAATTGAGTACCAAGTAGAAGAGTGAAAGGACTTGCGGAGGTCAAAATAAGTCATTGGGGTATTTTCTTTGGGGGGGGGGTTATTCGTTGGCGGTCCGGGCAGTGAGTGACTGCATGCCCACTGATCCTTGGGGAGTTCCTAATTCAGACCCCAGTTTATCTGGGTGGACAGGTGCTTAAAAACATATTGTCAACAAAATTGCCTCGTGTGGGAGGAAAAGGGCACAGGCTCAGGACCCCTGAAGTCTTAAGACACGCTGGCCAGTGCCACAACGGTTTCTGTGTAATTTGTGCTTTATTGGTCTGCCAAACTCACAGGAGGGTTTACCCTGACCCAACGCTTCCAGTGGTAGAAGTGGTATTAGCTAGAAAGCCAGGTTGCCCTTTGTTTTAGTTCCTTAGCCTTAACAATGACAATGATCTGATTGAGACTAATAACAATAATCACATGGAGGAGGGATGACATAATTATCAGAAAAAAAACACTAATAGTAATAATTATCTCGTTGTTTTGGGCCTGAGGGCCATCTCAGACACCTGCGCTAATTAATTGCTCAATATTCCCTCAGCCGCCACAGAGTGCCTTTTAATTGGCTCTCGCCGTGTGCGGTGTCCCTCCATCGCCACTCAACAGCAGCAGATGGGTGGTGATGTGTTTTTTCATTAGCCACGAATAGTTTCCGTCTCAACCCTACATATCCATCGCCCGTGTAATCCGAAGCCAAGCCATGAAACCAGGAATTAACACGTTCCTGGTAACCAAAGGTCACAGACGGAGTCAGCGAACGGAAAATTGTCCATACTGCAGCCACCTCTTTATCCCCCGGTAAGCCAGGGCGCAGTCTCAGATCCCCAGACATGGATATACAGTTCATTCCCAGGTCTAGGCTAAGGGGCTAGAGCTTTTTGTGTCAGCGTTCCTATGCACTCCAGGACAGACCGGGGAGATGGAGCTTGTCTCGTCAGTTCCCCAGTCGGTAACCCCCCCGTCCCCGTCCCCGTCCCTTCCTCCTTAAGACTCAACCTTTCATAAGAAAATTGCCTTATCATCTCATCCAATCTTCTGACAGTAATCTTCATAATCAAGTTTTCTTTTCTTTTTTTACTTGTATCCAGTTGTCGTTATTTATTTGAGCGGTACTACGTGGTAGTACACAGTATGAATACTACTTCTTCTAAAACTCTCTGGTCTGCATTCTACACTGCTGTCTGCATCCTACCTAGTACATGGTCTGCATACTGCTATGACATGATCTGCCTGCTACGTGCTCTGCATACTGTTACTACTACCACTACCACTACTACTACTACTACTACTACTAGTACTACTACTAGTACCACTGCTTGGTTTGGTGCACAGCTAGGCCGCTTCCCAATATCGTAGGGCTCAAGCCTTAATTAAAACTAGGGTAGGCAATTGTTTCCAGAACAATCTTTTGTCCTATTTGTTGAAAATATCTCTGCGTCACGATTATCGGACCAATAAAAGAAAGAATGCCAGTGTCTCTGGCTGAGGAAGGCCTGTGATAAGCCTGTCTAATCATTTCTTCGACTCGATTGAGATGATTGAATGGCCTAGCTGTCCGTCTTCCTGCTTCTCCGGCTATACGCGCACAATCTGCATTTCCGCTCATTGCACATGACCCGAGTTTTGCAGATACAGATGTAGGTACGGGTTACTTTATTGATCCTGGAGTCAATGCAATTATTCTTATTATTATGTAATTATTCCCCAAGGCTAGGCAAACCTATTTCTGCCGAGGAAATTTTCGGTTGGATACTTTCAAATCTATCATACTATGGCTGGTTTCCCCAAATTGCCTACCCAAGCTTTAAGGTTAGGTCGCCACCATCTATATTTGTGTCTTTACCAGTTTGCAGCTCATCTCCTCTTCTCTCTGCACACATAAAATACTAGAGCCGTGCGGCAAATGGTAGGAGTCTGTCGGACGTTAAGTTTTGATCAAAGGCTAACTCGTCTCGGAAGATGTGTTCGTTTAACCGTGCTCTTTGCCCCACGGGGGATCTTGCGAATGGTTGACTGTGGAAATGTAAACAATGAAACCACATCACACTTCTACCCCTCTTCCATGCAAGTTCTTTGTTGTAGTGTGTAGTATGCTTTTACCCGTGTACTTCCAATTACAAACATAAATTAGTGGTTTGAAAATTGTTAATAACACACAATAGCATACACAAACAAAGTTAGACTGGATTTTGTTCTATTCAAAAACCATATGAAGCAAGTAGTAGAACTAATAGCCCCTTTCCGGAATCATCAGCGTTAATCTGTTCGACTATACAAACCTTCCCAACCGCCAAACCCTTAAGTTGTATTACCTCACCTATGCGTCTCTCACTTTATTTTACCTTCCCGTTTCCCCTTGCCGTAAGTCATCTGTATCAAGGGCTTTGGCAGGGGCAGAGCAGCGACGCTCCCCAATACTAATGACACACGCGCACGGCCCGCGCGGCCCCGTGCAATATTCAACCGAAGAGACAAGTTCAACGCCCGAGCCCGCTCCGCGCGCTGAGGTTTTCGAGGAAAGGCCTGTGCGAAGCGGACAGATGCACACAATCCTGTCAGGCACATTAAATCAGTTGAGCGAACAAAGATAACTTTGAGAACGAGTGGAGTCAGCCACTTGCTGTGATGCTCGTACGCCCACTAAACCATTCCGCCGCACATTGTCTCTCCGGCACTAAGAGAGGTAGCAAAAAAAGGAAAGAGGCTACATATTTGATCGCATTACTGATCATTTGCCGGCTGTGCTCCCCTTGTCCCCTGAGAACCCTTCTGTTGGTGGATATCCCTTTATTTATTTATATGTAAAATCTCCCCTGGTCCTCATTGAAGCGCTGCATGGGTCACATTTCTTGGCGGTTCAGCGGCGCTGGCACGTGCTAAGCTAATGCGACACACAGGGCTAATTAGAGTCGGTTGCGTTGGAAAGGACGGTCCAAACCCCACACAAAGGGAGCCGGAGCGACGGTGATTCACCGATAATTATGTGCTTAAGGGTACACCGGGTGGTGCGTTCACTCCTTTAAGATAGCTTTTAATAGACCCCCCCCCTTGTTTTGTAGGTGTCACCAAGTCTTGAGTGCTGGGCATTACCTCCTGGATTTCACTCCAAAGATGCCACCCTAACGCAGAAACCAGGCAATGCGTTGGTGGAGGCAGGAGTACCTGGGCTGGCATTTACATTGTTGCACTGGAGCCTTTCCGTAGATTGATTTTTGTCTGCATTGAGGTCATGGAGACTATCGGCTTGAATGCTATCCCGTGTGTATGTGCATGGATGTTATACAGTGTGGATGTGCATGCATGCTATATTGTGTGTATTTGCATGAATGTTATATTGTGGGTATAGTCATGAATGTTATATTGTGTGTATGTGCACGGATGTTATACAATGTGCATGTGCATGAGTGTTATATTGTGTGTGTTTGCATGGACGATATATTGCGTGCATGTGCATGAATGTTATATTGTGTGTATGAGCATGAATGTGTGCATATGCATGCATGTTATATGGTGTGTACGTGCATTTATGTTGTGGCTACTATGGATCCATTCATGGAGGCTTCCCTCCATATTTAACTACTGTGACAATTTCTCATCAAATACCAATGAGACCAAGTGAGCTAATGAAAGGATGGGAAGTTGAACATTGTGTGCACTTTTGTGTGAAAGTCACTCACTGGCATAGCTAATATCTAATATTTCCTCCGCAGAAATTAATAGCTGACGAATAATTTTGTTAATCACTGCCGACAGCACACTTTAGCAGAGCAATGCTCAGAATATTAATATCCCTGACCTAAGGACAGAAGACCAGTACATTACATGATGTCCCTTACCATCATAGATCTACCCAGAACCAGTACTTTCAGTCATGTTTCTGTCCCATTTTACTGATGCTTTTACACAACTTGTTTGTTGCTATTTAATAACTGCTTAGCGTTGCAGTTACTATCAGTGTTGCAATATTTTTCTATATTATTTAGTATAAGTCAATTAATAATACAAATTGATTTTATATTCTCATTATTATAGTTTACTGAACATGAACAGTTAAAGTGGCTAGTGTGCTAGATAGACCACCTTAGAAGACAAGGCCAGTATTATCACTGTGCATCTCTCCTGGCCAACATTACCAATGAAACCATGTATTCCTCACCTCCTCATCTTACCATACAAGTCATCTAATTTTAGTCATCATTTCGAAGCAAACTCATGGTTAATGTCTGTTGTGTGATAGTGAGACAGATGTCAGTGTGAGGCCACAGCTGGAGGAAAGAAGTATGGATGTGCAGGGGTTTGTCCTCTTTGCGTATGACAACGTAACCCAGATGTTTCATGAGAAAGGACGACGCATGAATCAAGGAAACCTTCGGTTTTGGTTACCAAAGCGACAGAACACCTCTGTGACTTTGAGTCATATGTATCTTTGGGAAGAATTAAAAAATCTAGGTTGTCGGAATGCCCTTATTTAAAGACAGAAACTGATGAACAAGATGGGTTGGTTGCAAAAGGGAAACGCATCATTTCACTGGCATTAACTTTGAAAGAGTAACCAACAAAGAGTTAGTTTAGGTTTTAGTTATCCTTTAGAGATGGGTTTTCCCATTCATAGATATATGCCCCAAACACCACTTATAACTCACAAAATCTAGGTTGTCGGAATGCCCTTATTTAAAGACAGAAACTGATGAACAGCATGGGTTGGTTGCAAAAGGGAAATGCATCATTTCACTGGCATTATCTTTGAAAGAGTAACCAGCAAAGAGTTAGTTAAGGTTTTAGTTATCCTTTAGAGATGGGTTTTCCCATTCATAGATATATGCCCCAAACACCACTTATAACTCACTCTCTCCTTCAATAATTTTGCCTTGTTTGCAGTAAAAATCTTAGTGAAAAGCGGCAAAGCCACCTAACTACTGTTTTTCAGTTTCTTCCTTTTTGCGCCAAAATGCATATCTTGGGGACACCCGTGTATGCTATTACGCACTTCTTGTATCAGCCAAGTGCCTACAATGGGAAATAAAAACAAACGCTGGCATCACAGCAGGAGTTCAGGCATTATTATCATCTGGCATCATGTGAAGTTGGCAGCCTGGCAAAGGCTCTCTCGCTTTCTTACTCTCTCCCTCTCTCTCTCTCTCTCTCTCTCTCTCTCTCTCTCTCTCTCTCTCTCTCTCTCAGCACTCACAAACCACAGTTCTACATTGTGGTTTGTGTGTGCGCATGTATGTACCAGTGTGTGTGTGTGTGTGTGTGTGTGTGTGTGTGTGTGTGCGTGTGTCTTTGCGAGGGGGGAATCCTCTCAGGTAACAGCCTCCTGAGTATCTGCTCATCCTCCAGTTTGCTACCGTCTTGGCTTCTAACACTCCCGCTGCCTGTCGCTCCCCAGGTGTCTGTGTGTCTGTCTGCAGGTGTCTGTGTGTCTGTCTGCAGGTGTTGCAGGATTGCAGGCTGGCTGTTAGCTTCATGTTTTGAGGGAAACAGTTTGCAAATGTGTGCGATGAACATTGAGGCAGAGCGAAGCAGGTGTTTGTACACACACACGCGCACACACACACACTAAAACACACTTGCACACACAAACACGCACGCATGCAAGCACACACATCCACCAACCCACACACACACACACGCACACACACACACACACACAAACAGACACACACACACACACACACACACACACACACACACACACACACACACACACACACACACACGTCACAGAAACACAAACCCGCTCATCCCCCTTAGACATTATGCATCAGGAAAAAAATCTGCCCACGTTTCTTTGTTTGTTTGTGTGCGTGGGATCATAAAAATGCCTCCCGACGTCATATTTACCATATATTTACATTTATCCATTTTATACCAAAGTTAAGGTTCCTAATTGCCAATGCTAACAGAATTGAGCAGCTGTTGGTGGGACCAGCGTGACCCTGGTGTCTGCTTTTGCAAACAAACTACATCCCGCCAGCTGTCCGGACCCCCGCCTGTCTCCGCTCCATCACTGCTCTCGTCGACAGGCAGAGGGGGGCCGTCTGCACTTCTACCTAGCGGCCTCCGGGAGGGCGGGAGTCCTGCGGTAAACAGGCGGGGGTGCGTGCATGTGCTTTATATCCAACTTATCCAATTCATTGCCCTTAAGCAGCAGACAACGGTGTGTAGGCCAGCTGGAGTCGTCTACCGACGATAAGACGGCCGAGGGCATGAATTGGTTCTATAAGATGACGGGTTGTCATTCGTTTAGGGACTGAACGGGTTAAGCCTCCTTAAGTGAGACCAAATAGTCCACACAGAGGGAAACTTTTTACCTTACTAACTGGTCCATGAAACCCAAGCTTCTCTGGTTTGGCTGTTAGCCGTAGCCTTAGGAATGACTGCCTGAGGCCTGGAGCCTAGATAGAGGATTACAAATTCGACAACATTCATTGAACTGTATCCTAATTCGATTTGAGTGTTAATTATAGTTAATAGTGATTTGGAAATAGTGTTGGAGCTTTAAAACCAGTAGTGAAGAACATACCTCTCCACATCCTTCCTTGATACCAAGCCGTGTGTGTGTGTGTGTGTGTGTGTGTGTGTGTGTGTGTGTGTGTGTGTGTGTGTGTGTGTGTGTGTGTGTGTGCGTGCGTGCGTGCGTGCGTGCGTGCGTGCGTGCGTGCGTGTGTGTGTGTGTGTGTGTGTGTGTGTGCTTGTATCTTCTTGCCCAATGTCTCTCTGTTAATGTTCCTTTAACAGTTCATAAACAGCCAGGATACCATTTATTTGGATAACCGTATTGTTTTCTGTGTTTTTTCATTCACATGGGGCAGTCCACGTGTTTGTGTTATCTGAGATCCACTCACATTGGTGTGTACGCTTTGCCCCAGACTTTGTTAATTCCCCCTTGCATTGTGAATAAATGCATTCTGGTTGATTATGAGTGTGGACCTGTGGTTTACTGGGACTGAAAAGGGTGTTAAGGAAGGGTCTTACTGTTAAGGAAGAGCTCCCTACAGACTGCACATAGCAATAAGAAGCCAGCTGGTAGATAAAGCCTTGGAAGAAGTTTGTTGAAGTTTCGATACTCACGTGGACACGTCTTCCACTAGGCAGTATGGCCATGAATTTGTGACATGTCTCTCAATGCATAGAACGAAGGCTCTGCTAATTAAATAGGAGGTCAATTCCAAGCAGGGGACAGTCATTTTAACACTAGTTTGGATTCAGACACACTCACATGCACACACACACACGCACGCACGCACGCACGCACGCACGCACGCACGCACGCACGCACGCACGCACGCACGCACACACACACATGCACACACACGCACGCACACACACACATGCACACACACACATGCACACACACACATGCACACACACACATGCACACACACACATGCACACACACACACACACACACACACGCACGTAAGCACGCAGTAACATGAGCCCTTCCAGAGCGACCTCAACAGTATGATGTAAGTGTTTCATAAACATTTAGCTTCTGTCTTTGTTTACAATGCAGGGCATGCGCACAGAGATACATTCACCTACATAGATGCATTAATTCATTCATACATACATTCATACTTACTTACATCTGTACATACATGCAAACATAAACCTTACCTTTCTGGTCTAAAGTGACTTTTTTTTTTAAATCTCATACCTTAAACGGACATACACAATCACACTCACATGTAAAGTTTTCTCCTTCTTCAGAATAAATGTGCACATTGTTGTGTATATACATTTGTATGTGTGTGCTGTGTGCGTGTGTTTGTGCTAGCATGCGTGCACGCAGTGGTATGTTATAAGTATTGATCTCATGCACTGGTTTCCAGAATAACGTGTTTACCTTGTTCTGACCACTGCAAGTCCTTTGAGACCGCAGCTGTGGCCTTCACAAATAACATTGACTCGAACGCAGCGAAGGTTGCCTTTGAATGCACTGTGAATCTCCAATTTGTGTGTGTGTATGTGTGTGTGTGTTTCCATGTGTTGCATTACCTCAAAAGGAGAGAGACATAAAAAGGCAGACAGGTACGGGTGACTGCAAAGCTGAACCTCATATTGCTAGAAAGAGTGCATTCACGTGTATGTGCGTGCGTGCATGCGTGTGTGCGTGTGTGCGTGTGTGTGTGTGTGTGTGTGTGTGTGTGTGTGTTTGGGAGGGTGAGGAACTGTGGTCTTTCTGATGATGATTGACTATGACAAGGAAAGTGTTGGGTCAGCTGCCGGGAGCTCTAGGAGTCACATGCACACCACACACACACACACACACACACACACACACACACACACACACACACACACACACACACACACACACACACACTATCCCGCAAACATACACATACTTCCATATACAAACGCATACATCTGCACACACACACCCACACACACACACACCTACATGTACACATACACGTACACATACACACAAACATACGCACACACAAACTGCCATATACACACACTACACATGCACATACACGCGCAGACAAACACACACACTCCCACATACACATTCAAATACACACGCACACAACCCCACAAATTCCAATGCACCCAATTTTGGTTCCTCCTCTAAACACAACAAAACACAAACCTGGGCATGTAGTCTTTCTGGTCCTATCTTTTGAATTCTTTACATGAAATGTCCTCTGAAGCGCTGATATTCAAGGTTCAAGGTTAGTCGTTATTTTCTCTCATGGGAAAAATGTTTCATGGAGCAAGGGCTTTACCACAGACAAACTTGATATAAATACAGTATAAACTTAGCTTTCGTTGGTTACACAGCCTGTACTATGTGAAATATTACTATTTTGTTATATTTATGATATATAGTAAAACGTTATGGGCATTTTACAGTAAGCTCTTGTACACTGCACTGAGCCATAGATAGGAAGCAATGACGAATGGAGAGGGATATTCACCGTAAGGCATATTCATGACATGCACACCATGAATATATCACTTGCATAGATCACACCTTCATCTCCTAAACAACCTTGGCAATCCTTTGTCAGTCCTCCTGGTGACAAGCAGAACATGTATTCATATATATTGAAAGATGCATGTTCCCGATGACGTCTTGATGGCTTTCAGAAATCCACTATTATGGTTTATGAAGGTCTTTTTGGACACTCATTGGATATTCACAGGGGCAATGCAATACTGCTTAAAGACTGACATACATAACTATTGCCTGAAATGATGTCCCATGCCAACAACTGCCTAATTGACATTGGAAGATTTCAGTGATGCATAGAGTCTCAACCTGTTACGAAAAATGCATCAGTATGAAGAAATGAGTAAGATGACAAAATGCATTTGATGTCGGGCATCAACAGGCTTGCGTGTTCGCATTACCAGCATGGATGGATAGTGCTGAAAGGCCACCATGTGTTGTATTCGTCATCTTGGCTCTTCTTACTAAAAGGGCGAGATGATTTAGCAACCGAAATAAAATAATTCATATTCTTGTCAAAGGAAACTGTGAGGGCTCAAGATGTGATGCAGACGTGATGGGGTGGCGGTGAAACGCGGACGGTCTATCTATGATACCAGACTCCGAGTTCTGAAAGGGTTCCGCCCTTAAACATGTTCCTCCTCCCCAAACCCTGCCGATCAGGAAATACGGCCCCGACAATTATATCAAGCTAAGGTATCGCCCGCAACGATATATAACGTTTGTGTGTCAGTGTTATGTCCTGACAATTCCCCTTTCATCTACGGCTCTGACAGTCTCTTGCAGTCATGTTGTGTATCAAATGTTGTGTTCAGAGAGCCCTTATCATGAGGCCAATTCAGAGTTACAGTTGTCCCTTGAAACCAGGTTTACTATTTTATCATCTATTGTATTATCTAAAAATATCGTTAGCGTGCCATTGTGGTCCAAGGTGCAGATTTGTGCATTCGCTTTTATGTCGTTTATGAATCCGGTACATTAAGCTATTGTTCTGTAGGATGTCCGACCAATTAGTAACAAACGCAGCGACAATAATCCTTCTATTCTCAACTTTATGCTTTGACTGAATGCGTTCCACTTAGGCCACTTTATTTTGTCCATATGTCGCTTCGTATGTGTTCATTTATCCATCCATTTTTTTCGTTTTTTGCGTCGTGCTGTGATGGAATCCTAACATTGTGACCAGAGTATCCTAGCCCCCCCCCCCACAACACCACGCACCCTCCACCCCCCCCCCCCCCCACCCCCCACCCACACGCACTCCCCCCCCCCCCCCCCCCCCAATGAATGTAATCGACTCAGTTGTCAGGGCTCTTGTCCCGGACCGACACCCTCCTCTCCCCCTCTCCCCCTCTCCCCCCTTTTGGGAGGAGAGGAGGGAGGGGGCAGGCAGGCGTTGATTGTCATCCGCATGGTGACACCCTCAGCCGGGTGCACCACCCCACACCGATGACTCCCGGATCAATGAAGGTCACGGAGAACATGAACTGAGACACGCAGTCTTCACCCCCGGGCCGATAAAGAGGTCAGCGACAGACAAATACACGACACGAAGCCTTCCGAAGCCTTCCGGCATCGTGCTACTATAGAGCTCCGACTTTTCTCCCCAGAATGCTGAACCAGGGTCCACTTTTTGTTTACAAAGTTTGACCGAGGACAACGCTGGTCCCAAGTGTATCACCCTTACCCCCATACACACTCTCCTTCAACATGGGGGTGTCAAAAGGTCTCACCAGGAGATGTCCTTCCCGGAGGGGG
>NC_082395.1:7396855-7434355 GCF_031168955.1 Gadus macrocephalus
CACAAACAAGTGCTTTTATTTTCAGTGCACTCCGCAGTACAGTGGTCGGCCTCTCTCCGACTCGGTCAAAGTACAATCGTCGGGATAATGGGATTTGCAGGTCCAACATAAGACCCTAAAAGGCCTCTTCCTGTGAGGCAGTATTAATTGAGCGCCTTGGCGTGAGCTCCCCGTGATAAGGAGCTGATTGTAGAGTGGCGAAGACGAGGACGAACCCTCCTTCAGCCGTTTTCAGAGTCACGCTCAAGTGTTCCCTCGCTCTGCTCTCTTTCTTTTCTCTCTCTCGCCCTCTCCCTCCCCCTCCACATCCCCCCCCCCCCCCCCCCCCCTCCTCTCTCTGTTCCTGCACCTCCTGTTATCTCTCCTTCTTCTTCTCTGGCGTCCCTCGTCCTCTGCTGCCTTCCTCCTTTCTTCCCCGTTCTCCTCGATTCAGTTCCATTCAGGTGGCTTTGTTGGCAGGACTATATATAGATACGTGTGTGTATACGTGACACGGGTGGCTCAGGCAAAGCAATTACATTCATCGATGAACCATAACCACACTCATAATAATAGATAAGTAGGAGGAAGAAGAAATAGCAATACACAGGTGAATTAAGAAATAACTATGCACAGGTTCATTAAACAAGGAGGGGGATGGCGAGTCTCAGTTTGACTTAATTTGTGGCATGCGGTGACATATTGAGCCGCTTTTTTAATAAATTTCTAATCAAAGTCAGTTAACAGATGTCAGTGTAATTCAGGGGTGGTAAAATGTACTATTTCTTTCCAGCATTTTGGTTTTATATTTGCTCCTTAATTGATTGTATTTGTGGCGGGATATGCGGAAGGGTTCTTCGTCCACGACAACCCTCTCTCTCTCTCTCTCTCTCTCTCTCTCTCTCTCTCTCTCTCTCTCTCTCTCTCTCTCTCCCTCTCTCTTACTCAAAAAGCAATCAATATAATCATCATCACAATAATCTGCATTCCTCACAAAGGCACAACAGCTAATTAAAAATTAGCTAAATGTGTGTGTATGCATGTATGAGGACATGTGTGTTCACGTGCAGCTGTGTGTGTGTGTGTGTGTGTGTGTGTGTGTGTGTGTGTGTGTGTGTGTATGCTTGTGTGTGTATGCTTGTGTGTGTATGTGTTTGTGTGAGTGTATCTGCCTAATTGCTGTGTTCTAAATGTTAAAATGGAGGTTGTGAGACAAATACAGCCAAACACCCACAAAATGTCTTTTTGCTCCAAGTATAGCTCATTGTTTGAACAGTGTGGCTTTAATTAGGACAGGTCTGGCTCTGCTTGTGTGTATGTGTGTGAGTGAGAGAGAGAGCGAGAGAGAGAGCAAGTACGTGTGTTTGTGTGTGTGCGTGTGTGCGTGCGTGCGTGTGTGTGTGTGTGTTTGAGAGAGCGAGAGAGAGCGCAATTGTGTGTTTGTTTGTGTATGTGTGTTTGTGTGTGCGAGGAGAGAAGCAGAGAGTTTGTCTTTGCGTGTGAGCGTGCACTTGTGCATGTGTGTGCATGTGTGTGTGTGTGTGTGTGTGTGTGTGGGTGAGAGAGAGCGAGAGAGAGAGCAAGTGTTTGTGTTTGTGTATCTGTGTATGTGTGTTTGTGAGTGTGCGTGTGTGTGTGTGTGAGAGAGACGCAGAAAGAGAGAGTGTGTCTGTGTGTGTACTTGTTTTTGCATTTGTGTGTGTGAGTGAGAGAGAGAGCGACAGAGAGCAAGTGTGTGTTTGTGTATGTTTGTGTGTGTGTGTGTGTGTGTGTGTGTGTATGTGTGAGAGAGACGCAGAGAGAGTGTGTGTCTGTGTGTGTAAGCCTGCATGTTTTTGTGGGTCTGTGTTTATCTGTGTGTTAGAGATGGTGTGTGTGAGCGAGTGTGTATGTGTGTGTGTGTGTGTGTGTGTGTGTGTGTGTGCGCGTGTGTGTAGGTGTGTGGGGCAGGAGTGCCCCCATGTGGAGATTTAGAGAAATCTTAAATTATAAGTCTTTCTGCCTGTGTCTTTAATCCACTCTCTATAACTATCTACTTCTCTCTTTCAAACATACACAGTCACGCACACACACGCACACACACGCACACACACGCACACACACACACGCACACACACACACACACGCACGCGCGTGTGTGCGTGTGAGTGTGTGTACCTGCCTGCTCTGTCTGAGCATGTTTTGTATAATATGCAATTTTGCCATTCATTGGCTGGATGTCTCTGGGGAAGCTTGCCAATTATCTAGTTTGAAACATACCATCAACCATAAGTCTTATATATAATGGTACATCTTGTATCGGCTGCACAACATGATGATTCATAGGAGGCAAATTCTCCCACTTTCATACCTCTAGTAACACAGAAACAACCACACACACACACACACACACACACAAAAGCACGGGCATTAGCCTTTTCAGGCTCTGTTAATTCCTTTGTTTCTTTAATTCAGTCATTCCACCTCCCTCTATCGATTTCCATCATTGAACTGCACATAAAGGCCAAGGACTTGATCACATTTGGACCAACGACCCAAAAGAATGCCAGTAATGGTTCCTATCAGAAACCCTTTATCGCCACCTCTCCAGATTCTACTTGAAGAAAGAATGACACGCCACAAGAGAAATGGCTGATGTCGTTTCATGTTTCTTTTGACAACACAGACAGAAGGAGAAACAGCGAAATAATGAATGTGCTGTTCTCCTCGTTGACTCATCTCTCCTCCTCCACCAAGAAGTTGATATTGACAACAAATCATCCTCACTGTCTTTTCATCAACTCACACGGATATGTGCATTTGGGAAAAACCTCTCAAACACCACTACCTTGTTGGCTCATCCAGGAAAAAAGAGAACAGTACTGAGAGCAGGACACAGAACAGGTCTTCCAAAACACAATGCAAGAGCTTACAGAGAAATGTATTTATTCTTTTATTTTTCAAACACTGCACAACAGAAAGACTTTTGAAAGACACGGAAAGACACGATTAAGCTAGGGGCTAATTTTGGCATCCTGCCTGTTAGCTAGGGTGTGTTGCTATGTAGCCTGTGATGCTACGGTCCTGCTCTTTCGACTTTGGCTCGTGTTTCTTTTTGTCCTTCTACAACAAGTTATTTAAGCCAATGGGAACGACTCTCGAAGCTACCCTTTCGCTGGTTCCTCCTGTCTTTGTTAGCTGAGGGTGTTTTTAATGATAATGTTACAGACAAACATCAATGTTAATCTTCTTCTAATCGTTGTTTTAATAATGGACTCCTTTTTGAGTAATAATACTTTGACACGTTGACAGACTCCATATCTGATATATTAGGTATAACATTTCTGCAGACGTTAAGGATAGCTCAAGGCTACTCCCGCTCCAAAAGCACAAAATAAATTAAATAAATATGTTGAGTGAAATGAAACGGTGATGAAAGTTTGCATAGATGTGGCTTTCATTGTTTTCAGAGATTCTTTGGTACACTTTTGCAACGCAAATTAGTTTATGGCAGTCTTTGTTTTTAGAATCTAACGTTTGGCGTTTTTATCTAAACTTTAATCAAACCCTTTTATTTTTTGTATTCCTGGTAATGTGTCTGGATTTGATTCATTCACGTCCAATTCCACTTGAAACAACGCACGTTTACGATATTGGCCTTTCCCAATTCCCTCATCAATAGATTGTGAATTTCAGTAATTGAATTAGAGTTGACTTCAAAACATAATTTAGTCGAGGTTTAGTAGGCAAACAAGGTGCATACGTTAAGCAACGCATATTTCCCTAACGACATATATCAATGTTTGTCTTTCCTCTACTTTCTCCTGGTCGGGGTGGGGCTTTTCATACCACGCCCTCCGACTGCTTTGGGAGGGGCGGGGCTAGGAGAGGCAGGGGGGGCGGGGCTTGGCGCTGCTGTCTTTGGCTGAGGGAGCTCAATTGGCATTTTGGGAGGGATGATGGTTTTCGCAGTCAGGTTGGGCTTGGCCACTGGAATTGTATCTCCATGGCGGTAAACACTGACCTGGAGGGGGAGACAAAGAGGGAGACAGAGAGACATAGAGAGACAGAGAGAGAGAGAGAGAGAGAGAGAGAGAGAGAGAGAGAGAGAGAGAGAGAGAGAGAGAGAGAGAGAGAGAGCGAAAGAGACACAGACAGAGAAAGAGACACAGACAGAGAGAGAGAGAGAGAGAGAGAGAGAGAGAGAGAGAGATTGAGGGAGAGAGAAAGAGAGAGAGAGAGAGAGAATGAGACAGAGAGACAGAGAGAGAGAGAGAGACAGAGAGAGAGAGAAAGTGTGAGTGTAATATGGGGTGGTAGTTGCAGTGGCAGCAGTGTCTCCATATTGAATGTTATTCCTGGAAATAATCCATGAGATTGGCAAAACTGCGGGTCATTTGGTGCAATATATGAGCGCGGAACGCCTCAGTGGTCACTGGCACGCCCGCTGCTAGGGAACTCACCACGATGTCCACAGACTCTCCTCCATATTTATTCTGAACGATCATGGTGTATCTTCCGGAGTCGTCCATGCCAATGCCGTTAATAGTGAGGCAGGCAAACTTTCCCTGGTCCAGGGACACCACATACTGGGAGAGAGAGAGAGAGAGAACATGGTCATTTCACCCCTGATCTACTGCTGTTTTTCTTTACACATGATGTGTTTTGTAATGAGGATTTTCCCTATTACAAGCAGACAATATCTGGAGATGGATTTTTGTTATTTCTTGCCGATCAGCCGCGGGACATTAACCGCGTATATATTGACGGAGGACACAGGTGTCGCTTGGCAAATAAGTAGGAATACTATTCAATGTTTAGTGCAGTCACGTGCCTTATTGACTCATGGCTCATCGCTAATAGGTTTGTTGTGGTGTCTCCGAGTGCCCCCCCCCCCATTCATATTCACAAATATTAAAAGAACATCCAATTAACTGCCACACATAAAGCACATCGGTTTCCCCGTTTTATGTCTGTTATAAATCCCGTTCAGGAACGTATAGTTGCTGCTACGTGCCTCTCCAAACAAATCACATTTATTGGTAACCAGAGTAGCGTGTTAAGAAGCCATAATGGCCCCCACTTGAGAGCAGACTCCTGGGAGATTTGATATCCATATATATATATATATATATATATATATTTCTACGTTAGCGGGGGGGGGGAGAACTACCTGGTTGTCCGGCTCCACATCGTTCCCGTTCTTCAGCCAGGAGACCAAGGGCTTGGGGTCTCCACACACTGTGCACGTCAGGCTCAGGGTCTGGGAAACAGACAAACATGTTGCAGGCGGCCATTTCTGCTTCTTTTGTATCTAAAAGCATCTCAGTGTGTTCTGAGATGCACGCCGTAGAGGAGCAGCAAGGGGTGAGGCTTTTTGACCCAGGACACCTACGGGTTAGGCTGTGGACATGGGGTCACACTAGCACACACACACACAGTCGCACACACACACAAACTTGCATGAACAAACACACACACGCACAAACACACACACTCACCTGCACACACACAAATAAATGCATACACACACTCACACAGAGGGCACACACACACACACACACACACACACACACACACACACACACACACACACACACACACACACACACACACACACACACACACACACACACACACACACACACACACACACACACACACACACACGCACTCTCACATTCCTACAAACACACAATTCTTACACACACACACACACTCACCTTCTTCTCCATGATGGTGACCACATCAGGCAGGCCTCCCATCACCTTACCACGGTCTAGAGGGAAAGAGAGCAACAGTCACTCAAACATTATGGGATGTTCTTAATAGCCATTCTTAATACGGCCGTGAATATAATGGGAAATGAGCGGGTCTCTGTCGCTCTCTCTCTCACTCACACACACAAATGCAAAAACAAGTACACACACAGACACACTCTCTTTCTGCGTCAAACACACACACACACACACGCTGTGTTTACACACTCTCTCTCTCACACAGAAACAGGTGGAAAGGGGGACTTACTCATCTCAGCGTAGGCCTCTGCCCTGAAACAGAGAACAAGTCCAGTCAGAAAGCTCTTGACCCCCCGACTTCAGCATAGTTGTAGTATTTGCTGTCAAGCATTTGGAAAACACGCACCGAACTCCCCAACAGTAAATCATCAATGAATCCACATTGGATGTAACTGCTGTAATGCCCGTTCACCGTTTAGTAAAATCAGAAATGGGTAATTATCTGTAAGTACCCTGCCAGGTAAAAAAAAAAGACGTCTGGAGAAATAAATCCATATTTATTCATTTTTCGATAAGCTCCCACGTGACTTAATTGTAATATTGATTAGTCTGTCATAGTTTTAAATTATGTTCACTTGCTGGGTGAAATATGTATTTTTGTCTCTTCTCTTTTTACAGGGTAAAGTAAAAAGTGTAGAAACAGCATTTTTCCCACAGCTGGTTGGCAGCCTTATTGTCCCTGGCCGTGTGCAGCCATTTTCTCGTTCTACTTGGCATGCTGCTGATGGGAACATAATCAATACTTTGTTCAATCCGAGGTAGGTATAACTGCGGGTAAGCCAGTGTTTACACTCAATTTACTGCACGTCACCAAGGGATTAGGATGTATTCCCAGTGGCTAATATGATCATATTGAGGTTCGCAGAGCTCAGGTTTGATTATCGGATAACTGGGACACGGCACGAGAGGGAGGGGCTGGGCTGGGTGTGTGTGTGTGGGGGGGGGGGGGGGGGGGGCTGGCAGAGTTATGGGGAACATCTGGGGAGAAAACCATGTTCTCTCCTTCACCTCATCTTCTTGGCATTTGGAGGCAAGGCGATGAGCCGTTCAGGGGTTTGGCCGCGCTGTGTTCGATGCTTGGCTCTACAATAGCTCTATGAATCCTAATTTGCCGGCTCTGGCTCAGTACGGCTTGTTTTGGGAACTCCTTTGAAAACGGAAAATGGCTTTACATAACTGTCGAGCCGAAGGAAGAAAAAAAAAAAAAAGAAGTGTGTTTGTCCTGTCTCGCTTTGGCAATTCTTTCCCCCTCTCTGCCTATTACTCTGTCTCTCTCTTTCTGTGTCTTGTACAAGGTGTCGTCTTACTTGAGTTTCTGGAACTGAGCGTAGGCTTTGTCGTACACTGAAAAAAAATAACGCGAGAACAGAAGTTCACTTTTCAATGTTTAAACACCCGACTTTAACTTCAATTCAGAAAAAGAAACTAGAGCATTCCATATAAGCTACTTATGCGTGTGTGCGACTGCGTGCATGCGCTTACCATCCCCACTCAGGTCCAGCGTGCGTTTGTTTGTGTTCTCAAGGTCAGCGATGACGATAGAGTACATCCCTTTGTCTTTGTCGTTGGGCTCGATCACCTTCAAATCAACAGAGCACACTCAGTGATCTACACATCTCTCATCCATCCCTTCAACCACAACTCTCTTTGTGGAAGGTATCTACAGAGGGTGTTCTATATTCCTCGTAACCTTTCCCATATGGAGATCTAAGAAAAGGCAACACTACCTAACTGTGCCATTGTATTTGTTGACCTTACTGGAGTACATTCGGGGGCCACTTCCCAGCCATCTTCCCCTTGGGCTTGGTGACTTTCCCTGAAGCCTATAAACATGAATTAAGCCAACGGTATCGTGTTGTGTTCAATCACAACAGAACCTCGGAAGTGTCCGCTTTTGTTGACGTGCCGTCTTTAAAAAGAATTTTGACGTGCTATTCATGTGTGTGTGTGTGTGTGTGTGCGTGTGTGTGTGTGTCTGTGTGTGCATGTGTAATGTGCGCAGAGAGCTTTGTACCTCCATGGTTGCCATAGCAGGAGTACCTCCAATCACGCACTTCTCACTGTGGCCCACCTTTGATTCACTGAGACAAAAGCACAGAGGGGAGGGTGTGGGATTGGGTGTGTGGAGAAGGGAGAGAGAGGCAGAGACGGACAGAGGGAGCGAGAGAGCGGGAGAATTCATACATACATGCATGCATACATGCGGCAAAGATGTTTGGGTGATAATTGAAAACCGTGTTTACATGCCTGCCTAATGTTGAGCCTGGGGACGGCAATTTCTCCACTCGTCCATCTTTTTTACATGCATAATACACATGCATTAAGGCCCATCACACGCACACACACACACACACACACACACACACACACACACACACACACACACACACACACACACACACACACACACACACACACACACACACACACACACACACACACACACACACACACACACACGCCTGGGAGAGTGCTGAAAACGAATCTCCATACCTTATGTTGTCTAAATAACTGAATTATCGGAAAACCTCTACTAGAAATTGCAACTCTCTTTCACTGTCTTTATCTCACTCCCTCTATTCTTCTCTCCACTGTCTCTGGGGTAAAATAGATAAAATGTAGGATTTATCCTTTACTGTCCACATGAAACTATTATTATAAGATATGTGTTATCGGAGCACGTTTGGTTCAATTGCACACACGCACACACACACATACACACAACCACATTCACACTCACACCCACACTCACACTCACAGCCGCACTAAGACTTATACACATACCTTCCCACACGGACACACACACACACACACACACATTTTCCCTGAGGGTTCAGTGTTTGCATTGTCCTCCATCCAATAATGAATCCTTGAAGATGTTGTTTCTGTTTTTACAAGGGAATGCAGGGTTTTTTTATCCGGCAACTCACTATGGCCTCGGTCACAGCCCCACAGCCTCTGCTCACGTGCGCCCCCCCACGGTACACTTGGGGGCCCCCCTTACCCGTGCATCCAGTGGATGTTCATCTCCGAGGTGTAATATTTCATGTGACATTGGAGTTGAATGCCAGTTGCCGTGCAGTTAATGACGAGCTCTGCTGCACTGGCACCTAATGAAGGTAATGAGATAGGGGAAGAAACAAGTTCTCAAAACTGGCCCCCAATTGGTGGCTTGCTCTTTTTTCATTTTTTTCCTTCTACGGCGAGATTATCTTGCATCTTCATAATTACAGAGCGAGGCGGGTCTTCTGCTGCTTTCTCACCTCACATGATTAATGGAGACGGATGACTACACCGCTAGGTGCAGTCATTTGCACCGGCTATGCTAGGTGTTTTTCTATTTCCGTAACCAGCCAGTGAATAACCACGCTAGCAAGGTGTAACAACGCAATGCGTGAAAGACAGGCTTTTTTCTTTGGTTTATTTAAGGAAAGAGAAGGAACGGTTTTGCCGTAGTACTCAACCGATTCACATTGAAAAACAATTCCAGTAATGTAACTTGCTGGTGGATGGTTGGTTTGAAGTATAGTTATACCAGTATTTGATACAATAGACTTTCACCAAAACAATTCTATCACAATACCCATAAAGAAAGAGAAAATCTTGTCATTGTTCTACACAGGTTTCCTAGAGATAAAAAGAGACATTTGATGCCGTAGCATGTCTGGTGTGTGTGTGTCTGTGCATGTGTGTGTGCGGTATATGTCTGGAGCTAGGTGACGTATGTGTGTGTGTTAATAAGAATGAGAGCGCTGGTGTGAATGTGTTAGTTTTTGTGTGCAGTGAATTTGCGTGTGTGTGTTTATGTGCACATGGTATATGTCTGCAATTAGGTGACGTATGAGTGTGCGTGCACGTGTGAGTGTACGCGTGCGTGTGCACGTGGTACGTGCCTGGAGCCATGTGACCTGTGTGCGTACGTGTGTGTGCGTGACGTATGTGTGTACAGAGTGTGGCTGCCACCTACCCGCCAGCTGGTTAATCTTGTTGATGACATCGTCAAAGACTAAGAGAAAAGCAATGAGATCATTGTTCAGAGCCTGGGGTGGAGAGATATGAATATGAATATGAAGTTGCCATGCGGTCTGCTAGGGGACAAAAGGCTGGGCTACTGCGTGACATTGAATTGCATCATCTCTGTTCCCCACATAGAACCATCAACGTTATTGTGTCAAAGGGTCGTGCGTTTTGGAGGAATTATATTTTTATATTTGCATTTAAATAACATTACCATGCAATTGCTCTGGATAATCTGTTCGTGGAGAGTTTGGTATAATAAGGTTCGGATGAGATCAGAATTGGCAAAAAAAAATACATTGTGGATCCAGGGATGGGTCGTCACATGGCCACATGTGTTTGGGACATCATTAAAGAGGCAGACCACTGTTACCTTTTCCAGAGATGTCCACTTGGCTCATGTCTTTTCCTCTGTCATCGCTGATGGTGGCTTTATAAACACCAGTCGTTTTTCTGGAAAACTGCCAGGGAATCGGAGACAAGGGACATAAAGTCAAACTTCAAGCACATGTGTTTTTGATTAATATTTATACAATGATGTATTTGTTCTCTGGGACTCTAAAACCCTAAAACTAAATGCTCCATAATCACCTAGTATGATGCTAGTTTTGTAAAGACGGAAATCTCTGCATTATATTTAGATTACGATTTATTTAAATAGCATAGCAGTCCCTAGTAGAACATTTCCCGTCAGCATTTTCTCTTAGCTCTTTCAATTGACTTGAATATAACTATTAAGTATTTAGCGAAAAAGTTGAATGATAACTCAATGTTGCGTTTCATAGGCATGCTTGAGAGGTTATTATTTATGGATGTATTTATTTATATATGTAAAGTAGGTCACAGGACTTGGACTGTACTTAGAGGATACTTGATAACTGAAACCATATACCTATCCTGAACCACTATGGAAATATATATGCTACTTATTTAGAAAGGGATGGGAGACAAGGGAGGGGGGAAGGCCTGGGGGTGTTACTCATCACTTATTGTTATCCCAATGAGGTTGAACACAGAGAGGTGCTTCCCAGACATTTTGTTTTAAGTTCCCTTACTCAAGGGTACGGTAACATTGGTGTGGGAGGAATTCTGAACATTTGATTTACCAGGTGGATGGGCAGTTTGCAGACTCCTGATCCCAGATCGGGTTTCACGTCTGGAATAATCTCAGTGTCTTCTTTATACCAGTGGAACTCAGATTCCTTCTTCAGGTTTGCGACCTTTAAACATGAATGAAGGATTGAACACATTCGCCACGTTTCAACCTCTTTCGCTTCAACGTTGTCTCAACACATCGATGATGTTGTTAATTACATATCACACCATTCATAATAAACCAGCAGGAGGAAGAAAGAGAAAGGAGATGAATACAATGACGATCAATACAACGTCCCGGCGGGTTACCTTGCAGACAAGCGTGACAGAGCAGTCCTCGCCGACCTTAACGGTCAGGAACTCACTGAAGTGGGGCCCTGCAGAGGGGAGAGGTGGGGGGGGGTGGGGGGGGTTGTGGGAGGAGAGATGAGGGGGGGGGGGGGGGGAGGGAGATTAGGGGGAGGGGGAGGAGAGATTAGTGTGGGAGGAGGAGAGAAGAGGACGTGGTAGGATGGAGGACAAGCGGGAGGAGGAGAGGTGAGGGTGGGCAGAGAAGAGGCATTTTGGAGGGGGAGACGAGTGTGGGGGGAGGTGAGTGGGGGGAGGAGAGGTGAGTAGGTCCAAGTAGAGGTGAGTGGGGGGGAGGAGGGGTGAAGGTCGTAGGGGGGGTGAAGGTCGGAGGAGGAGGGGTGAAGGTCGTAGGAGAGGCGTGCGGGAGGAAGAGGGGTGAGTGGTTTGAAGGAGAGATGAGCGTGGGAGGAGAGGTGATGGTGGGGGAGGAGAGGTGAGGTCGGGGGGGGGGGGGAGGAGAGGTGAGGGTGGGGGGAGGAGAGATGAGGTCGGGGGGGGGGGATAGGGGAGGGTGGGAGGCGGATCAATAGAAGGACGAGAAGCAGAGGAGAAACGTCCATCATTCAAATGTTTATTTCCAGCCAGCACCCTCCCATCAAATGAAATATTCAAAAACCTGTGGGGGCGAAGTGTATCGCAACTTCATCCATTATTGAGTTTTTTGATTACATGCTCGCCAGAGAGGGAGGTTTGTCAAACAAAACAGACTGTTGTAGGAGAGCTTGGACTGCGTCCGTTCTCCGGACTCGTCTCTCTTCCCGAGCATTTTGAGCTTAAAGACAAACAAGTGGGCGAGCGAGTCGATGAGAATGTTTGGTGTGTCTTACCCTCCTTCACTCTGATGTACTCTCTCCTCTGGTAGTCGGCTTCAGCCAGCGCTGCTTTAAAGGCTAGAGACACACAAACAAACATACACACACACACACACACACACACACACACACACACCCACAACCACACAGAAACAGACCCACACACACACACACACACACACACACACACACACACACACACACACACACACACACACACACACACACACACACAGCCAAACAAACATAGACACAACAACACACAAACACACACACAGGATGGTAAATTGCGCCGCTAATGACCTGAAACATCACAGATCATATGTTTACTGGCATATATTTATTTTAAAATGAGCCTTAATCAACACCTCCACACATGGTTAATTATGTGCTACTACACATTTCCCCCTGACGTCAATCTGTTAACTTCTTCCTCCCTCGGTTGGGTTCCATCTTTATCACCACGACCCTCTGCTCTTTTAAATCAGTGAATCAATCCGTACAACCGACGCACACCACCTTGCCCCTGTTCATTATTGGAGACAACAAGCCACATACGCTCGACAAAAGATACACATTTTTGTTTTGCCTTCTATTTTAGTTTGACTTTTAAAAAAAAACTTTTGCCAAGACTTCCGTCCTCACGCCGCAAGAATTGGAAGAGCCAATCTTACCATCTCCAATTAGAACCAGGGAGCTCTGGGCCTTTCCTCCACCGTCTGTGATCTGGCAGGTGTACGTGCCTTCGCTGTCCTCTGTGAAATGATCCAGGATGAACTCAATCACGCCCGTGGACACATCGTGGGCCATCTTGTTGGGCTGGAAAGGAACACACACAAAAGATGAGGATGACAGTTTTTTGGCAGCCGTGGGAGAATAAAGGGAAGAAAGAAAAGAGAATGGTTGAATAGAAGAATGGATGAATACAAATACTAAATATATATGTGAAAAGAAGAAAGAAGTAGTTGGTAGAAGTAGAATTTATATTTCTGCCACTCATATTGCCATACTGTTTGTATATTCTTATTTAAAATGTTTAAAATTCATAGCATAAGGTTAGTTATGACTGTCCTGTGCTTCTGCCGTGACAGCCACATTTCCCACCTGGGACATTTCCCTGTGCATATTACATTGAGAACTAGTATTACTTTGCCTCAGTATTTTACATTACACTCAATCTCTTTATCCAGCCATCCAAAATCTATCCGTCCATACAGTGGTACATCTGGTCATTATTATTTATTCATGAAATGTGTGTCTTACATCAGCCCCTGACAGTTCCTTGTTGTTGGCAAAGAACTTGTAGGTGACTTTGGAAGAAATCTCTTCAGCCTGAAGCCAGAATCTCATTCTGCCTCTCTCCAAGATTTTATAGGCCAACTCTGACTTTAGAGGGATGACTGGTGGAGAAGAGCAGAGGAGGCGAAAGGAGGAGGAGAAGAGAGAGGAGAGGAGGAGAAGAAAGAGGAGAGGAGGTGAGGGGAGGAGAAGAGAGAGGAGAGGAGGAGAAGAAAGAGGAGAGGAGGTGAGGGGAGGAGAAGAGAGAGGAGAGGAGGTGAAGAGAGAGGAGAGTGGGGAGAAGAAAGAGGAGGTGAGGGGAGGAGAAGAGAGAGGAGAGGAGGCGAGAGGAGGAGAAGAGAGGATTGGAGGAGAAGAGAGAGAGGGGAGGAGGAGGAGAGATAGGTGGGGAGAAGAAACAAGTTGAGAACAGAGAGAAGAGGAGGAGAGAGGAAAGAAGAGGGAGGGGAGGAGGAGAAGAGAGAGAAAAGGGAGGGAGAAGAGAGGGGAGAGGAGGGAAGAGGAAAGGGGGGAGTAGAAAGTAGTGGAAGATAGAAAGCCGAGCAGTAGAAGAGGAGCAGATAAGAGGAGTCAAGAAGAGAGCAGAGGAGAACCGAGAGGGGAAAGGAGAGAAGAGGTAAGAAGAGGAGGGAAATGGAGTCAAACCGCATTAAAAAAGCAACGGACAGGTGAAAGTGAGGGGAGGAGAGGAGAGGAATACAAGAGGAGAAGTGAGGGGAGGAGAGGAGAGGAATACAAGAGGAGAAGTGAGGGGAGGAGAGGAGAGGAATACAAGAGGAGAAGTGAGGGGAGGAGAGGAATACAGGAGGATTCAGGAGAGGAATGAGATGGGGTTAGATATATGATGTAAAGTCAGGTAAGATTTTTTGATCAGGCTTAGATAGGTTTTTTTTTCTCTTGAAAGAAAAATACATTTGTGGTTCAAAGACACACAGAACAAAGAACAAGGACACAGATGAAGAATGACACAGAAAATAGGGAGAAAATAAGGGCAAGGAAGGCTGCATAAAAGGTATTATGTGCAGAAGTGAGAGTCGAGATCGAGACACCTACTTGGGTGTCTGATGCTATAGCTGAGTTCAAGCATCTTCTGCAGCTCTGAAACACAAAGACATGTTTCAGCCTCTCAGAACAGAACTGGGTTGCATCAACTGTTGTCGACCAATGCAGTGACAAAAAAAAAAACACATATATATATAAATTACATTTGTCTATTTAACTAGTGAATACAACTATAATTTATTTAAACATCTTTATAACAAAACCAAAAAAAAAAGAAATACATTCCTAGTTAAATTAAACATCTCGATCATAAAAACTGAGAAAATCAACGTTACAATTGTATCATAATACATAATAATGATAATAATGATAATAATAATAATAATAATAATAATAATAATAATAATAATAATAATAATAATAAAGAATAATAAAAATTCATTATATATATATAATATATACATATACAAATGTATCATTTTGTAAATAATGTATTTGGGCGTTTGAATCGGGATCAGGGGTTAGTGTTTATGTGCAATAGAAATGCATAGAGGACTACTTCAATTTCTACCTTCAGCAGAGATGCTGCAGCTGGATGAGACTCCATCCGTGTGGCTGACGGAGACAGAGTAGGTTCCAAAGTCCTCCTTAACTGCGTTCTTAAACATCAGCTTACAACTACGAAAAAAGATAGATACAGAGAATCTATAATGTGCAATGTACGCCGAACATGTATCGTACTTCACTAGCGCCTATTAACAGGGAATAGGATTCACTTTTTGTGTGTCTGTGTGTGTGCATGCATGTGCGTGTGTGTTTATGAGTGCGTGCATTTGTGTGGGTGTGCATGCATGCGTGTGTGTGCTTGTGTGTGTTTACATATACATGGGTGTGTGTGTGCGTGTGTACATATACGTGTGTGTTTTTGTGTGTGTGTGTGTTCATATACGCGTGTGGGTGTTGCTGTTTGTGTGTGTGTGTGTGTGTGTGTGTGTGTGTGTGTGTATCTGTGTGTGTGTATGTGTGTTGCTGTTTGTGTGTGTGTGTGTATGTGTGTATCTATGTGTTCTCTCACAGGTTCCCTTCTGTGTGGACCACAATGCTGCTGGAGAACTCTGTGATCTCTTTGTAGTTCTTCTTCCACAAGAACTCTGATCCGACGTTCATTTGGCACGATTCGAAAGCGAAGACGATGTCGCCCGACTTTTCATCCACAGAGCAGGACACATCCTGAGCACCTATGTATTACAGAGGAAGACAAACAAACACACACAACCACACACACACACACACACACACACACACACACACACACACACACACACACACACACACACACACACACACACACACACACACACACACACACACACACACACACTTTGTCGTACGGAACTCATTTGACTTTAGAACCCACTTGGTGGAGATGCACCATCTGAGTGTGCTGAGAATGTATCCATTATGCATTAATACAGAAAAACGATTCCCACAGCAACTCTGCTGCACTGTGTGGTTATTAGAAACCTGGTCGGGAAACATGGCCAAGTTGGGTTTGGAGTTACTATTTCGTAGTTTTGCAGTTTGCATTTTTGATGTCTGTACTTACCGCTGTGACTGATCTCAGCCTCACCTGAAAGCACGGGCTAAAAGGGCTAAATGTAAATTGAGATAAACAAGGACGACCACGTGGAAAACCGCACTCCTTTCATCTCTGTTGGGCGGTGGACGTGTTAACATGAAAATCCACCTCATTATTAAGTATACCATACAGGAGAGAGGCGCCGCTAATGAGGAGGCTACCCACCTGCCAGGGCTTTGGCCACCACAGAGTCTGAAGGCAGGGACGCCATGCCCACTCCTGCCTCGTTGACCCCCCGCACGCGGAACACGTACTTGGCTCCCTGCTCCAGGCCTTCTACCTGTCAGTAGGGGTAGTCGAAGAAGGGCTCATTAAACAAATCGGTCCGGTTCTTGATTGTGATTGGCTCGAAGCCGTTGTAAAATACTCTATCGAAGCGCACCCCGCGACTGCATAACAATAAACTTTCAGTGTTAATGAGCCTCCGATCTCACAGTATGAAGAGAGGGAGGATGATAAATCGTTTTAGTAGTACAGCTAGGGGGCGTTGTTAGGCATGAAGTGAGTCGGGTCCTGTTTTAAAACCACTGTAAACCACGGCCCTCTGGTGGCTATTTGCTGAATTTCACAGTGCTGCTTGGGGACATTATCAGCAACCATTTTTCTTTTTGCCCTAATGAGTGTAAGTGTGTGTGAATGTATGTTTTCATACATGCATGCATGGATGGATGAATAGGCCTCTGCATGTGTGTGTGTGTGTGTGTGTGTGTGTGTGTGTGTGTGTGTGTGTGTGTGTGTGTGTGTGTGTGTATGCGTGTGTTTGTGTGTCTCTGCATATGTGTGCGTGTGTGTGTGTCTCTGCATATGTGTGTGTGTGTGTGTGTGTGTGTGTGTGTTTATGTGTAAAAATGCTTGTGTGTTTGTGTGTGTGTGCGCGTCTGTGAGTGCTCGCCTCTATGAGTGTGTGCGCGTTTGCACACACATATGTGTGTGTATGTTTGTGTGTGAGTGCATGCGCGTGTGTATGGGCATCCGAGTGTGATTTATAAGAGGTGGACCACATTTTTATTATCCCCTAGCAATCACTTTAGTTGAGTACTGTATTTCAGGTATCGGTCTGCAGGGCCCAGTGAAGCGCAGTCTTTCTTTGCTTTGCTTTCCACTAGCCAATGACCTCTGTGTCCTCCACTAGGTGTCAGTGTAGCACCACCTCCAGGCCTGTTGCTGACATAACCCGCAATGCAGGGTGTGCTGAATAAAACAGCGGTCCACCCAGTCTGCCGAAGTTGTCAAATAGACCCCAGGGGAGCAAATACAACAAGCTCTGCAACAAGGGCCGCGGATCAATAGACATTTTCAACGTTGAGGTGCTGTTTTATCTAGGCTAAATCAATTCCATATTATTATTTGGCCCAGTAAGGTAGGCTATATAATATTTGTGTCCCTAATACAAACCGGATCCTTCTTCACATGTTGTTTAGGAGAAGCAAATATGAACTACTCACAGTAAAACCATTTATGTGCCTTTTAATGAGAAAGCATGTTTTTAAAATGCATCTCACTGGAAATATGGCTGAATATGATTGTAAAATTTCACAATGTGATTGCCAGGTGACCTTATGCTGACAACAGATGCTATCTTGATGAGAACAAATCATAGGCAGCTGCGTTATGAGTGCTGTAGGTGGGGAAATAAAAGGGGAATTTCGCATAAAAACAAACAATGAAACATAACCCTGACCTTGAGGTAGCGGTGACTGACAGCCGTCTCGTTGGCTCTGGTCCAATCAGACGAGCCCTTCTTTGCATACTCCACATGATAGCCTGTGATTGGTCCAGAGCCATAGTAGACTGGCTTTTTCCACTCAAGCACCAGTGATGTATCTCTCACTTCAGAGGCAGTCAAGTCATAAGCTGGACCTAGAGAAGGACATCAAATAAGGTTCATAGTTAAAGTTTATAATCAAATCTTAGTTTCTGTGCGGACATTTTGGAGATAAATGTTAACAGAATATTAACCATGTGGTTGATGAAGCATACTCAAGGCAATGGGGTTAGGAACTCACTTGTTTAATTCATGTTCTGCCAATATATGCTTTTATTGAGCGTATATCTGCTGGATAACTTAAAATAGGTCGGCTTTACGTCTGCTGGTTACATCAGAGTTTAAAATACACCATCTTCGGATCATATCCAGGTGTGTTTTGAACTATATAATAATCCTGCGTTGAAGTCGAAAATTGAATATCTTAATTATTTTATCTATTTATAGATTAATATAATTATTTTGCATCGTTTTTGCTATACCATTCAGATCTGGACCATATCCTAGTCCGATTTGAGTACTTAATGTGTCTTGGTGCATCTCCAATAGTCATATATAGTGGAACATGTTCTGTTTAAAAGGTTCAAAAGGCTTTGGTCTGCAGGTAATGTATGTCCTAACCTGGTTCTGGCATAGTCCAGGCTTCACAGGAGAAGTCAGCTGAGGCTTTTGAAGACTTTCCAAGACCAGCCAGGTTAGCTGCATACACCCGGAATTGATAAATTGCTCCTTGAGTCAAGCCCTCCACCTAGCAGTTAACAGAACAAGAAATTCATATCTTTATTGCTGTTTATTGTAACTATTGTCAAGCAGTCATCGTAATCATCACTATACAAAATAATTATAATGAATCAATCAATTAAAATAATAATTGATTGAATTATAGAACAAAAAAGTAATAGAACAATTAAATAAATGACAATGAAAAGTAAAAGACGATAAGCCATATGCATAATGAGCTCGAAAAAGTGAGCTGAACAGGAACATAACATGGACGGGATACCTGATACACTCTCTCGGTGACCGCTGGGATGTGAACCTCCCTCCACACGGTAGCGCCGCTGCGTCTCTTGTCTACGAAGTAGGCATTGATGGCGGTACCTCCGGTGTGGAGCGGCTTCTTCCAGTTCAGCACCATGGAGTGACCGTCACAGCCCAGCAACGCAACGTCGTATGGAGCAGTGGGACTGGCTGGAAGGTACAAGGTCATTGACGTCAGGGACCGTTTTCGGAAACGTTTTTTTTGACTGAAAGCCACTTAATATGGATTCAAAAACCAATTGACGGACAGGGAGGGGAGGTTAGGCCTCTTGCATGGATAGGTGTCGTCTAAGACTGCGGACATTGGGGTTCAAACACCTTTAAGGTGCCCTTAAAACCCCCTAACCACTGTTAAGGTGTGTGGTCAAGATGCACCCTGCATCATTATTAGCACGGCGGCATCGTCTAAAACAAACATAGGGGAGCAACCACAATGATAACGAGGAGACTAATTAAAAGGTACTGACTGAGTGCTGCTTTTACTGAGAGTGGAGAGGACTCCTGGGATTCGTCGCTCAGGCCCAGCTCATTAATGGCCTGGACGCGGAACACGTACGTCTCGCCGGTGGTCAGTCCGCTCACAACAAACCTGGCGAGGGCGGGAAAAGATAATACATATTAATCCCTCTAGCCCTGGAAACACACATCGTTGTTATCACTACGAGACACATATAGAGGTTGTGTGTGAGATCGGAGCGGCTCGACTGCGCTGAACGCAGGCAGGTCTGATTAACCTAGAATCTTCAGTCATACGGACTAACAGCTCTTGAGTATATGAAGCAACACGATCCCACCAGCACGTACTTTGTGCTGCTGTGAGGCTTGTGATTAGCTGAGGTCCAGTCCTTAGATCCTTTCACACACTGATCGATGTAGTAACCAATCAGGTTGTTGGGTTCCTTAGGAGGAGCCCATTGGATCAATAAAGATGTATCCGTTTCCCTGGTGGAAATCACCTGACCAGGTGCTGATGGTACACCTGCAGAAAACAAATTAGTCAATCATTAAAAAACATTGATTTTTATTTTAAAGAAAAAGGACGTTCATAAAATAGAATGAACAGGATTCTGCAAATTAGAAAATATGTAATTGATGGAGCTGACCTTTGAGTGCCTGGGTCTGGATAAGTTTAGATGGTTCGGATGGCTCACTGGTACCGTACATGTTGGCGGACAGCACTCTGAACTGGTACTCTTTGCCCTCGGCCAGGTCAAACACGGCGTAGCGAGGGGATCTGATGGGCACCTGTGTGTTCACGCGCTGCCATGCAGCGGTGCCGACCTGGCACTGTGCGGAGGGGGGAAGAGACGAGGGGTTCACTAACACGGTTGCTTCGGAAAAGCCGGAGCAACAAATAGAAGTGGCCACTTTTCTCGGCTAGTCGGCGGGACTTGTGCGCTCCACAAAACTCAACGCATAGCACAATCAGAACACCACCTTCAGAAAGCAGGGTTATGTCCACAGACATATGGGATTAGGTGGTGTATTTGTCTGGTGGTATTGATGTATTCCACGTGTTACCTTTTCAATGTAGTACCACATGGGTGCCTTGCTGGAGTAGGCAGGGGCCTTCCAGCTCAGAACGACATAGGTCCTGTCTGTCTCTGAGGCGTAGATCCCTGATGAGACCCCGGGAGGTTTGCCCTCAGCTGCGGATTGAAGTCACCCACAAGAATACAAAGAGGTGATGGTCGCGCACATGATGGTCAATGTGTGCCCGCATGCCCACACGTAGACACGCGCGCATACACGCACATACACTCACGTGCGCACAAACTCATGCACATGTAGATGAATTTTATAATTATTATTGCTTTGATTCTTCAGACTACGTCGTTAGCAGTAGGACAGATATAATTACCTCTCTCAGTGCTTCAACTTAATATCCGTTAATATCCGATAAATGGTTGCTGATATCCGTAATCAATCCGTTACATCACACTTCCATCACAGCTAATGGTTCATAATTGCATATTCTAGACCCGTCTTATCTTTACTACCATTTTATCAACACTGAGAGAATTTTGCTAATTCATAATTATATAATGGAGTACAAATTACTGTACGTCTATATTTATCGACCTACCTTCCATATCGTCGTCGTAGGTCACCACGTCAAGTTTTCCTCCGAGTTTTAAGGCTGCAGGTTGAAGCAAGAAAATCATGACTAAATCATTGACAACGTTAATAAGTTATGAAAGTATGTTATGACACACTGAGCCGCATCTTGGTTCAACCAAAGGTCTGTGGTTGTTCCCATTAAAACACACGTGTACTCAGTAGGTGGATTGAAACAGCTCAACATGAGGCTTTCATAAGGTCTCCTTTGTAATGACCAAGATACAGAGGCCATCTGTCTAACGCTAAAAAGGAAATTAAAATAATGAGCTGAAGAATTTGATTATGCTTTTTAATCTCAACATATCTCATTCATTATGTTAATAAATGAATCAGTCAGGCCCATTAGTCAGTGTCTAGGAGTGGAGCACATTGGATCCTGTCCATAATGTCAACACAGTGAAATATCATTGTTGGCACCTGATAGGAAAATATATTCATGTCATAATTGAAGATGACGTTCTCTTTTACAAATATAAGCAGTTTAACGATGACATAATTTGGCGTGAGTGTCAAATGTAAAGAAAAAAGCTATTATGTCAAACACTGGAATAAAAATGCCCAGAAAGACTAGGTTATTAACAACTCCCCCATTTCTGAATCCATTGGTGTATACGACATGAGACCAAGGTATCAAGATTATTTTTTAGTCCTCCTCACAGAGAACATTGATCAATTCAATACTTTATTTACAATTTATTTTGGACGATTGCTTGAATCCTTGGTATGTCCTAAAAGGCTTGCTAGTTTTAACCAACCAAGTTAGTTTTAAATCTAAAATATGCTGAAAATGTCCAAAAAATAACATTCCGTCACATTCCGTCATGCCATATAGCAGTGGTGTGTATCCCCTCTGTGATTAATAAAGTGAGATCTTCTTCTTCCGTGTGCTTCTCACCGTGCAGCCTCTCGAACTCGGTGGGGTCCAGAGCGGCGATGGGGTCGGACATGCGGGACGGTTTGCTGATGCCGCGCGCGTTGACGGCTCGCACTCTGAAGTAGTAGGAGTGGCCCTCGAACAGGCCGGGGACGGGGTATTTACAGATCTTAATGGGGTGGTCGTTGCACTGGGCCCAGTTCTCTGTCCCCACCTCACATCTGGGAAAAGACGAAGAGTCATGTAGCAGGTTAGTGTAGGGACGAGGGAGTAGGGACTAGGGACGAGAGACTAGGGACGAGGGAGTAGGGACTAGGGACGAGAGACAAAGGAGTAGGGACGAGGGAGTAGGGACTAGGAACGAGAGACAAAGGAGTAGGGACGAGGGAGTAGGGACTAGAGACAAAGGAGTATGGACGAGGGAGTAGGGACTAGGAACGAGAGACAAAGGAGTAGGGACGAGGGAGTAGGGACTAGGGACTAGAGATGAGGGAGTAGGGACTAGGGACGAGGGAGTAGGGACTAGGGCTGAGGGAGTAGGGACTAGGGACTAGAGACAAAGGAGTAGGGATGAGGGAGTAGGAACTAGGGACTAGAGACTAGGGACTAGAGATGAGGGAGTAGGGACTAGGGACGAGGGACTAGGGAGTAGGGACTAGAGACAAAGGAGTAGGGATGAGGGAGTAGGGACTAGGAACTAGAGACAAAGGAGTAGGGATGAGGGAGTAGGGACTAGGGACTAGAGACTAGGGACGAGGGAGTAGGGACTAGGGACGAGAGACAAAGGAGTAGGGATGAGGGAGTAGGAACTAGGGACTAGAGACTAGGGACTAGAGATGAGGGAGTAGGGACTAGGGAATAGGGACGAGGGAGTAGGGACTAGGGAGTATGGACTAGGGATGAGGGACTAGGGATAAGGGACTAGGGATGAGTGACTAGGGATAAGGGAGGTGTAACTAGGGACGAGAGTCAAGGGAGTAGGGACGAGAGACTCGGGAAAGGTATTGGGTTTGATGTCCGCAGTACAATCTGTCTCGAGCATGGCCCCAAATCTTTACCTGCTCCTTAATGGCATGAGTCTGAATTGACATATTAGACAAAGCTAAAGATAAAATAGTACAAAATGAACTAAATAGGACCACATTTTAGAACGACTACAGAAATGGTGACGTTATATTGAACCAAATTATACAAATGATTATATAATGAATGTAAATGAACAGAATCCATCACAGAACACATTGCTGTGCATTAAGAGAGGCCGTTTAAAATGCCCTTCATTTAGAGGGGCAGTGGTGCTTGTGTCCCATGGGCCACAGTGTTACCTAAGGTAAACCTTTAGGAATAAATACAAGAAATCTTGGTATGAATAAGCCTATCCATCCATCCATTAGTGCTTCTTATGAATGATGAATACTGTGGCTTAACCCCACTAAGTGTTTCCATGGAAGTTGGCCAAACGATGCCATGCTGCGTTCTTCTGTGTGTGCATGTGTGTGTACGTCTGTATGCTTGAGGCTGTGTGTGTGTTTGAGACTGAGTGTGTGAGTGTGTGTATGTTTTTGTGTGTGTATGCCTGTGTGTTTGAGACTGTGTGAGTGTGTGTGTGTTTGTGTGTGTGTGTGTGTGTGTGTGTGTGTGTGTGTGTGTGTGTTTCTGTGGGTGTGTCAGTGAGAGTGAGCGTGTGGGTCTGTGTGTGTGTGTGTGTGTCAGTGGGAGTGAGCGTGTGTGTGTGTGTGTGTGTGTGCGTGTGTGTGAGTGTGTGTGTGCGTGTGTGTGAGTGTGTGTGTGCCACAGATGTGCCCTTCCTTACTTGTCTACAAAGTAGCCCAGGATGGGGCCCTCGGTGGTGGTGTTGGGGGGCTTCCAGGACACGATGACGTAATCCCTGTTTGCGTCATGGATCCTGATGTCCATCGGAGCCCCGGGAGCTCCGACGACAGGGGGAGGGCCGTCTGGAAGGGCAGCGACCCGCAAAGGAGGACCGATCATTCAGTGTATTTATTAAGACGTGAGACATAGGCCGGCTGGACTTTAAGGGAACAAATGAACAAATGACTTCTTCCAACCATCCACTCTGAGTTCATTTGCCGTCTCTCGCTCTCGGTCGCTCTCGTCAATCTATCAGTTTTACAGATGAAGAGCTCTCTCTCGTTCCCTCTCTCTCTCTCTCTCTCTCTCTCTCTCTCTCTCTCTCTCTCTCTCTCTCTCTCTCTCTCTCTCTCTCTCTCCCTCTCTCTCTCTCTGTCCCTACGGATAATGTCTCTCTCTTTCTTTCTCAATCTATCTCTTTTTCTACATACAGATTTTCTCTCTACCTACAGATGATCTCTCTCTCTCTCTCTCTCTCTCTCTCTCTCTCTCTCTCTCTCTCTCTCTCTCTCTCTCTCTCTCTCTCTCTCCAGATGATGTATCCCTCTCTCTCGTTCGCTCCTTGGCAGGGTCTGACCTGAGACGGAGATGAAGGCGCTGTGCTCGGCCGTGCCTCCCTTGGTCACCAGACGCAGTGTGTACAGGCCTTCGTCGTCCTTGAACAGGTTAGGGATGGTCAGGGTGGAGGTGCCCCGGCCCGTGTTGATCTTCACCCACTTCGAATCAACCAGACGGGTGTCTGAGCGTCAGACGCGGGGGGGGGGGGGGGGGGGGCGGAGAAAAGAGTATCGCCATTACAACGCCGTTGCCGTCAAATAAACCTATGTTCCCATGGGTCTTTGTAAATGAAATAAGCAGCGGAACGGAGACATCTCTGGGAAAGTTTAACAATTAGCGTGAACATCTATTGAAAACATAGTATGCATACATATAATATATGCATACTCGTACATTAGTCATCAAGCAGTAATTTGACGCTTTTATCCAAGTCCATCGCAGGGGATTGTGATACAGGTTATTAATAAGCAAGTACCCAACCCGGTACGTCAAGGCTGGACGTTGAACCGCTGTATGTCTGTGCTTGTATATCTACGTTTCTGTGATGTTTACCATCGCGGTACCACTGGCTGTCAGGCTGCAGGTTGGCCAGGTTGGGTTCGAGGTGCATGGTGGCGGTCAGAGAGGCGGAGCCGCCCTCAGAGGCGAACACGGGCCCAAACTTCTCCGTGAAGGTGATGTTGATCTTGGTGTACTGGATACTGGGGAGCATGGGGGCTGGAACGGGTATGGGGAATAGGAGACCAATAGAAGGAGGCGACAAAGAAAGGGAGAGCGCGAGCAAGAGCGAGAGAGATAGAGATAGACAAATAGAAGGTGAATAAAATCAAAGCGGGAAAGAGGTGATGCTGAACAAGAGAAAGTGATTGAAATGAGTGATGTAAAATGAAAACGAGGTAAGTGTACTTCAAGTCATATATTACAAATCAAATGAGATCTCATCCATATTGACAACCTTACCGGTGTAAGGAAGCCATGCGTACAAACAGGACTCATCCTCCTGCCTGAACCCTGGATGGTAACACAGAAAACATTGGGATTGTTTTCCTTTTTATCCTCACAATCACACACACACACATACACACACACACACACACACAAAAACACACACACACACACACAGACACGCATACCCCATCACTCAGCGAACAGTGATCAAACGTGAGTGGAGGATAATTGGGAGGGCGGAGATTGTTTCAAGTAGCTCCAGGTGCAGAGAACGAGCAGTGCTTACTCTTGACAATAATGGAGGCCTGAGAGGAGGCCTGTCCATGGATGTTAGACGCCACAGCTGAGTACTGGGCCGTGTCATCGGTGCCACACCTGCAGGACAACAGCAAACACACAGGCAACGCGCGACGGTGAGACAGTGGCAGTACCGATGTAGTCCTGCTTTTAAATGCGGTGACATTTTTTATTTTTTTTGGAAAAAAAACGTTCTTTCAACAGAACAAGCTTTTTCAGTTGTTTTCATTTCACTCATTCCAGCCCGTCAGACGCTGGAACATTATGCAAGCTGCCAGGGGTAATGTTGCAGACAATGCAGAATCCTTCCAGAGGAACTGTTTGCTGGGTTGTTGTGCGATAAATGTCGTTACCGCTAGTGACATGCCTCAAATCCGTTTTCACACAACAGTGTGTTTCATGCTGGGGGGGATCTCTGCTGTGAGCCAGACTCCTGCTGCGTGAGAAATCCTTTTGAACCTCATGCAAACCAGGGGTCTCCCCTGATGTTACACGTTCATTGATAAATTATTGATTGCATAAACTGTGTGTTGGTTGCCATAAGGCACAGTAAATGATTCAAGTAAATAAAAGAAAGGCTGCATGTATGTATGTATGTATGTATGTATGTATGTATGTATGTATGTATGTATGTATGTATGTATGTATGTATGTATGTATGTATGTATGTATGTATGTATGTATGTATGTATGTATGTATGTATGTATGTATGCATGTATGATTGTATAAATGTATGTATGTATGTATGTATGTATGTACATGCATACAGGGTACAAATTATTGCATGTCAGAATATTGTACCCAACATGAGTATTCATATAAGCAACCCAAATGAAAGCAACCCAATAGTGGATACAATTTTCCCTGTAAATGCAGGAAATTATGTTGCATTGTGAAACTCTTTTCGGGGGCAGGCTGTTCTTCCTACGCTATTGCATAGTACATTTTCTGAAAGTCTCTTGAGTTCATTTGTCCCGTGTTAAATATGACATTCATGAGAAAAAGTCAAAAGTTGGGGAATGAGACAATTGATGGTGCAAATCAGATCATTTGCAACCTGCATACACATAATTACTATGCATGTAACTGTATGCGTGTATGCACGTTAGTAAAGGACATAAGGCAAGGTTTAAAGAGAGTTACAATGTTTGTGTATTTGTATGCGTACGTGCATGTAACCATGCGTGCATGCGTTTGCGTGTGTGGGTGTGCGTGTGGGTGTGCGTGTGCGCATGTGTGCGTGCGTGTGTGTGTGCGCGTGTGCTTGTGGTTGGAGCTGTTACAAACTTCAGGAGCTGGGCTGAAGTGTGTTGAAGTAGTTAGAGAGTGAGTTGGCGGGAGGCGGGGCCACAGGTCAAGTGACAAGCATTCTGAGGTGTCATGTAGCGTCCAACTCAGCATTAACATTAGCCGCTGAGTGCCTTTAAACTAGAGGGGAGAGAGAAGGGCTCCTCGTTCTGCTGGTGACCCGTGTCTTGTCCTGAGTATGGCGACTAGTCTGGCTACTGGTTTGGCTTTGCATTTGACAGTGACTGAGACAGAGATAGGGTGTGTGTGGTTTCTCCCCTCAACCCTTCTGAGAAATATCCATCTTACTGGGGCCATACCCTGTTCTTACTGAAGTGGAACATGGTATGGAATATTTGGATGAATAGGAAATTGTCCCCTTCATGAATTGTGAATGACATTGGTGGTTTGCAGAAAAGATATAGAGTTTAAAATGCAGTAATTCAATACCCTATTGAAGAATGTTTAATAACGGCCCAACGATAGCTCCCTAATTCTTGGAAGCTAGTTAAGACAATTGACCAATCTGAAAATGTATGACATTTTTAACCTTAATTATTTCTAGATGTTTGCTTTTATTACTACCTTGTGTGTCAATTATGGCATCCATTGCCCACCTTACCATCCCTGGAAGGAGGGATTGCCCACTGTGTTTCTTCTCAAGATTTCTTTCTGCCTAATTAAAGGAGTGTTTTTTGCCTTTTCGGGGGCTTGGGTTGGCGGGTTTCAGCCATATATGACCTATTAAGACCTTTGACACTGCTGGTGTGATTGAGGGCTACTTTGTCCAGAATGAGTGATCGAACCTACCTGGGAATCTCCAGAGAACGCATGCCGACGTTGTCATCAACGATGTACCGCCCAGCAGATCCATGCTCCAAGATCACACCATCTTTGTACCTTTATCAGGATCATAAGGGAATTAGAAACCCATGCATTGTTGTCAAAAACCTGCCGTTCATGCATACCTGTGGTCAATTAAAGACATTCTACTTCTGAAGTAAAAGCAAACCAGGTTCAGGGCTAACATTATTTTACATTATGTTGAATTTCAATATGTACACATTCTATGAAAGAACCTACAATGATTAATTCATAGATGGATAGATATAATTGCATTGTCCTTAAAGTGGAAAGACATTCAAATAAAATAAAATAAATACTGGATTCATTTTCACAAACGAAGGGGATCCATATTTAACCAAAGCACATATACATGTTATACAGGACTTAATAATGCAATACAATTTCATATTGTATGGTAAAATGAGTAAGGACCGACCATGTCACGATAGGAACGGGGAATCCCTCCACGGTACAGAAAAGCTTGATGGGGGAGTTCTCGAACACGGTGTGGGACCTGAGCCTGACCACGAATTTGGGTCCCCTGATCATTGGCTCCTCGCGCACATATTTCTCCACCATCTTCTTCCTCACCTGAACGCCAACCAAGAAAAATGAGGGCCGATGACCGCCAAGTACAGATAGTACTATTAAGTACTAAATTGTATGCATTTACAACCTCTGCTATACCTAAGACCGATATGTACTTTGAAATGTACTTCTTTATTTAAAAATGTCAATTCAGGATATTTTTCTAATAATAATAATAATGATAATACATTTGATTTATAACACCCTTAAATAATCCAAAATTGCTTGTAGCAGCTCCAGTAAGAAAATGTGAAACTAAAATGTGATAATAAACTCCATTCCTATGTGGTCAGTGTCTCTCTTTGTCCAGGTTTTGCGGTCACAGTTGCCATGTGCTTATGTATTCCACGTCTTTCCCATGACTTAGCAACACAGAGGGCGGGAATACACGGAGGACTGTCACCATTGCCGTGATGAGCGGATTTCAACGGCATGACGGTGGTTCTGCTAAATCCACCCTAAGCACACAATTTCCGTGACATTTCCTTCTGCTCAGCTGTTTGGTGTTGTCTGTCAGTACAGTTTAACTCCTCAGATCCTCAGTATTCCAAAATGTAAATCCTCTATGTCTTGGTGATTATGTATATGGTAATTATCTTCCCCCTGCTCTCCCTGCCACATAAACGAATCATATTTGCCATCAACAGAAAATAGATGGTATATGGTCGCTTGAGAAGCTAATGTGTATTGTGCTTTGGACCTCACGATATTGTTTACATCATTTCCCTGGGATTAAGCATGATGTTGCCATGTGACATATATCGAGAGAGAGAGAGAGAGAGAGGGAGAGAGTTGGAGAAGGAGAAAGTGGGAGAGAGAGAGAGGGATGGAGAGTGGGAGAGGGTGACAGAGAGACAGACAGAGAGAGAGACAGAGAGAGAGAGAGAGAGAGAGAGAGAGAGAGAGAGAGAGAGAGAGAGAGAGAGAGAGAGAGAGAGAGAGAGAGAAACAGAGCCAGAGCAGCAGGCTTGGATCCTTACCACTCCCTGGATGCGAACTGCTGCTTTATGCTGATAGTCGTCCACCACTGACTCAGAGCTGAAGGCACACAGATAGTTACACTCGTTGATGAGGATTAGGAAAAAATGTAATGCCTGCCCTGAATATTGACTTGATACATGGAACGGCTAAGAACTTGATAATGTTTGTTGTTTTCCAAGATTTACACAAGCACGATAATATTAACAATTTGCTACATTAGAAAGATAACTAAAAAAATAAATCGATAAAAATCCTCCTAAGATCCTCAATCCTCTAGTAGCAAAGGTCAAAACAGTATCACAACTGATATGTCCAAGTATAAAGTGCATACTAAAGTTCAATAAAAAAAGCCTACATTTAAGGAAAACACATAAAAAAACAGAAGCATATTGTATTAAAATGGCATTTGTACAACACAATCTGCTTGGCTAAAACAATTCTCAATAAATCGTGTTGGACAAAGGTTAAGGACATAATCAGTTGTTAGAATTTGGTTTAGGTTAACAGATGGCAGATACTTAGTCAAATAAAAGCAAGGTGGAAGCTTGAGTCGTTGAAAGAAAAAGAGTTGCTCTTTATAGCTCACACATGTACATAAACGCAAACTCACACAAAGGAAAAACATAAACACAAACAAGTATGGACACACACTAAAGACATGAACATGCGATTGACAGTAAGCAGGTGATGAGAAGGAATATTTTGTGATGTGTTTGAGAAGAGCTGTCATCATTTAAAAAATGTGGAGCAATGAGCTATAAACGCAAAAGCGATTTTACTTAAACTTGTACTTGCGCAAACTTAAAAGTGCAAAGAAAACCATAAAGATAATTCATATTGGGTTGGTTAAGCCCTTTTTACACAAAACGAACAAAACGGATTGATAGCTATCTGATGCCTGGAGTTGATCCTAACATTTCCTGCAGGGCTATTTGTATGACTAAAGACTATGATACTATTCTTTTAGGTGTCCTTTACGTTTTAAAGCAATTGTATGAAAGTGGGGATCATTATTTGCTTACAACAGTTAAAAAGCCTGTTATGATTGATTAATAGTGTCAAGTTAAGCTATATATATATATATAAGAGCATTTAAGAAGCATTTTAGAGGTTTTTAGGAGTTATAGTTTGCATAAACCCTGAATTAGTTAGAAATAATAGGTTAGGTTACATATGGTAGTCCTTTGTTAGACTAGGCCTACTTCATTAGTACTGTATTATTATTATAAGCGCAAATAATGCTATTATAAGTACTAATACAACGCTGGGTTTTATTAAGTTGTTAGAATATTTTGTTATACTTAAAACTCTGTAAGTCTAGTTTTGTACAACTGTACCTGCTGTATTCTTTGACCACATATTTACTCTGTTTGTGGTAGTATTCATGGTTGTAATTCCCAGATCTCATCGCCATGGTGACACTCTAGTTACTGGCCTGTGTAACAAACAGGACATGAATACTTTTACATTAACCCATTAACACACACGTGTCACACACATATACATAGACACTGTAGATGCATGTCCTGTGGGACACACACAAACTGAATGCTCTTACATTAATACACACGTGTGTCACAAACATACACGTACACAGACACTGTAGATCCGGACCTGTTTGACACACATACATACACATACACGTTTCACACAAACACGTGCAAACGAAGATATACAAAAACACGCACACACACACACACATAAATATGACCATGCCAAGTATAAAGACAGATACATTACCCACGTAAATCAATGACATGTTATCCAAATGCAGTCTTGTCTAGTGTGTATGTATTCACCACAGATTCTTAGCCATGTTTCTATGTATTTATGTAGATACACTCACCATAGATCATGTCAGATAAGACAATTGATTGCAACATAAGGAGATGCACACACGCACACACACACGCAAACACTCACACAGATAAGCTGACATTCAATTTTGCATATTTAGACTACAACTTTCTACCTTCTTCTGCAGATGTATAATTTTAAAGAGAAATGTGGGCACCTGACTGAATGATGCAGCAACGGCACATTGCTTTTTATACTTTATGTCCAAGCAATGATGGTCTTTGTACACATACAATTCCTGTCGATCACAGATCTGACTTACGAGTCATACACATTCCTTAAATAACCCAATACAAAACACATAATGCATCATCTCCGCAGCACTAAACTGACATTTCCAGTAAAAAAAGGTATGACGTATTAGGTATGACGTTTTTGCACAACACATGTGACAAACTTACTGCCACTGCAGTCAATTTGCTATTCATAGAACACCATTGCATCACGGTTCCTCTCCTTGCGAGCTCAAAGCAGAGCCATATATAGAAAGTGAATCTATTGCAATAACCCAACAGCGACCACATTCGGTCAAGCCAATTACGCTTTTGGTAAGACTGTTAGACCTTTTCTTCAAGCATGATGAAGTAAAATTTGAACGTTTTCATCCAACACTACACTAGTGGGAGTAACATAACAGCTACACTAGCCGTAGACGAATGACCATCAAAGACGTAACAACTATTCAATATTATAATAAGCACAATACAATCGCACGCTGAAGGTTACATTACATATTTTAACAATATTAGTTATACTTCTGCTTTGGCGGAATCTGCCAACCTTCCCACTCTATACCAGAAGCAACATTACATCATCTGTCTTGCATCATGTACAGTGAGGCAAAAGAGAACATTGTTTTCTTACAACACTTGGTGGTCTGGTGTCAAGTGACAAATGCAAAATGAAACATTCTCAACTCAAAGGCACACAGACCTGCAAGCCTTGAGTCAGTTGAACAGGAAGTTAAACCTACTCATCACAGCATATCTTCCACTTAACTGTTCATTTTATCTGTTCAATTAGGAATTCCTAACCCTTGAACTTCTGCATAGATTATGCATACTGAATTCATTCAAGCCATTATCCCAGCCAGCAGACGCTTATAAGTAGCTCTGCAGGGGTCTGGTGTCAAAGTCTAAAGATGTGTAAGATAAAACATTTCTGTCTGAAATAACAACATGTCTCTTCTATTCCTATATCCCAGCAGGGCAGCTCTGTCGTTATAGTTTCCCAGTAGCAGACCTCTGTCAGTACTACCATGTACCCTTTGTCTGTAGCATTACCCTGTGTCAGTAGCATTAACCTGTAGCCTGTGTCGGTAGCATTACCCTGTGTCAGTACTATTACCCTAGGTCAGTACCATCAGGGCCGTTTCAAGGAATTTGGGGGCCTCAAGCAAGTCTTCCGAGCCGGGTATTTTGGGGCGCCAAGCAAGACTTCCGAGAGGGGGGGGAGTGCGTACCACAGCGGGAGTTTCAATGCGCGCTATCGACTAATCAACTGTCCGCTCCCCTGTCCTTTCCATTTGGGAACATGTTTGGTAAACATGTTTTATTTCGCTTGTTTCATATAATTTAATTAATTAATTAAGGGCGCCACCAGAGGGTGCCCTCAACACATTTGCCGCCTTGCTTGGTTTGCTTGCCTTCTCCCGACGGGCCTGAGTACCATTACTCTGTGTCAGTAGCATTACCCTGTACCCTGTGTCAGTACCATTACCTTGCGTCAGCTCCATACCCTGCACCCTGTCCATTACCCTGTGTCAGTACCATACCCGGCACCCTGTGTCAGTACCGTTACCCTGTGTCAGTACCGTTACCCTGTGTCAGTACCGTTACCCTGTGTCAGTACCGTTACCCTGTGTCAGTACCGTTACCCTGTGTCAGTACCGTTACCCTGTGTCAGTACCGTTACTCTGTGTCAGTACCGTTACCCTGTGTCAGTACCGTTACCCTGTGTCAGTACCGTTACCCTGTGTCAGTACCGTTACCCTGTGTCAGTACCGTTACCCTGTGTCAGTACCGTTACCCTCGGTCAGTACCGTTACCCTGTGTCAGTACCGTTACCCTGTGTCAGTACCGTTACCCTGTGTCAGTACCGTTACCCTGTGTCAGTACCGTTACCCTGTGTCAGTACCGTTACCCTGTGTCAGTACCGTTACCCTGTGTCAGTACCGTTACCCTGTGTCAGTACCATGCCCTGCATCCTTTGACAGTAGCACTACCCTCAGTCAGCCCCATGACCAGGGCTACTCATATGACAGCCAAAGGACATCTGAATTCCTTGGTTCACTCCATGAACACTTCAGGACTTCAGGACATAAATCTAAATCATAAATCCTAATCCCTCAACTACATAACCAATGAATTGCTTAGATTGACTGATAACCAACATATCTTTCAGTATCTATCTTCATATCTTTCACTATCTATATTGCATGTAAATACAAACAAGCCGTAATCAAGATAATTCAACAATTGTCAGGAGAGTTAAAATAGCCATCAATAACAATTCAGTGTGTTAATCTCCTGAGAGACAGTCGAACAATGTGTCAACAAGCAATCCTTTTATCTGTCCACTGGGAGTCCATTATATACATTTCTCAGGCAATAAGATCCGCTCTACAGCAAGATCTCCATCCATCTTCATTTCATCAAACCTTGAGAACCGGACGTTATTTGCATCGCTCCTGAATCATTCACTTCCACCGACATTATATAATACAATCAATAGAACCACCTCCCATGACCCCATTCATTATCCCATACGTGCTCAGCTTCACACGACCTTACATCACGCGACCCTTCAGCCATCATCCTACCTTTGCCTACCTGCTGCAAAACAACAATGGGGCAGGTGTACCACGGAGACGATATTGATGGTGATGGTGGTGGTGGTGGTAGTCCTTACCCCTCGAGATTTCCTGCACCGAGCCTTTCGGTCGTAAGCCTGAGTCCGGAGGGAGTCAGCCTTAACAAGCTGGCGACCAAAACCTCCACCCGTGTGTCTGACAGGCCCCCACCCGCCTCTTGGCCGAAGCCTTATAAGGTGAGGGAGCAGCCTATATATATCCTGGCTCCTTCTAGACTCTCAGTGGCGTTAGAGACCTTCTGCTTAAATACACTTGGCCATCGCAGAGCTCACTGGCGGCCATGTTTTCTCCCTGGCTCCTCATGCTGTGTCGCTATCGCTGATTGGCGACTTATGAGATGAACTTAAGAATACCTGAAGGAATAACGGATGGAGAACAACAGTCACGTACCATCAGAACGTCAACTGTTAACACATATCGTCATGCATTGGCAATATGCTCCAGTTACTTAGCTAGTATCAGTTTCATTTGATAGGTCGTCTAATCTGAACTATATAGTTTGGGTTTATAAATGCTGCGGCCTATGAGAGGACTCTGAGTCTTTCTCTCAGCCGATTCCTTCTGCACGGTCCCCAGTCATCTGAAGACTGCGGTGCACCAAACCTTTGCCAGGGGCCTATTAATATAAAGATAGCTACGGTTACAACACAACTATTCCTGACACAGCTGAGCAGAGTCCTGGGAAGGAAGGAAAGACAGCACCACCATTCACTCTGCATTCATTTACTTACTTATTTTCGCAATTGAATATAAATGTTTTTATGGTCAGTAAGGCATCACAGATTGTATATCAATCATACTTAAGATCATGTGCCGATTTCTGAGGGAAACTTTTAAAGGGAGACCGTCTATTTATGGGTCATTTTAATAACCAGGTTTCGGCCTTTTGCTGTGACTTTGTGACTTGACGTTCTGTCATGCTAGGCATGTCTCAGTTTGTCTGGTCACAGGAATCATTCAGGCAAGGGCGTTATTTTGCATAGGGACGGAGGGACATGTCCCGACCAACTTTGGGAAAGATTTATTTATATAATAGGGTTAATCAATATTTTGATTTATTTATTAATATAACGGAAATATATTTTACATAATGCATTTAATATAATATTTTTTTGCAAACTCTTGCCGAATTCGGGGGCCAACGCCATGAATACACGCCGATTTAATGAAGTATTTATTGTTCAGCATGATGGAGTCTACGTAGTGATTTTCACAATAGCACACCTAAACACAGCATTTTTCTATCTTCATAGTTGAGACATGAGTGAATTAATTAAAATGACTTTTGTAAGTAGGCTATTGTATTGAGCTTATGTTCACATTCTTACTGTTTCCTCTGTATCTTTCTCTCTCCTAACGTTTCCTTATCTTGATTTAGCTCTCTGTCTAAATCAAGATATCTGTCATCTTTCCTCGCACTGTAGACCTGAGAGAAACCTGCCACACGGTGAAAGACAATTGCAACTCTCATTGGTATAAAGAGCCCTCAGGTGGTCTCATTTGGTATTGCATGCCCACTGATAGTACTTATTGCACGGTTTTATGAGAAGGGTCCAGCTGCAGGCTTGGGCGTTTCCGTCATGACACAAGAACGCCCATTAGGCGTTCCTGGTAGCTTTTCATCGACCAATCACGAGGTGTTTCGAAAGGCATACTGGGTTTCGCAAGGCATACTGCGAAGCACAGTCGCAAAGCATACTATGCTTTCCTTCCTTAATGGCAATTTTACCTCTCTCGTTAGATTTAGCAATCATGGAGCCCCCACTTGGCTAACGTTAGTTCTATGCTACCCGTACTTGAAACTGCTGTTTGAGAAAATCTAACTAGCGAATGTTCCGGAAGTTGACAGCCGTGCGAAGAAGAAGGTTTATAGCAGAGTTTCCGTTGTCGGTTATTACCGGTCATTGACCGGAAAAAAATGAGGAGGACCGACAATTGACCAGTGGCGACTGGTCATTAGGGGCAAGTCGCTACTCTCACAAGAAAAAAATAAAAGAAAATGAAAAAAAAAAAATATATATATATAAAAAATAGAATATATATATTTTTATATATATATATATATATAAAAAATAATCTCCCCAGAAAGTACTATAAAATAACAAGTTTGGCGCTTTTGTTTAATTTTTAGTCGACCCTGGCTTGCTTCTTCCGGCTGAGTTCGTCTGGAGGTGCAAGAGGGGCTCTAGCCCCACCAGCCCAATGCAAAATGTATTGGACTGGAAACACTGAAATGCGCATGCTCAAAGTGTTTCTCTCTCAGTGAACGGAGATTATTTTTCTTCCTGGTGGGACTAGCCGCTAGCCCAATATGTCCATGGTGTGGAATTGGGACCGTTAAATATCCCAGGATGCATTTCACATCTCGCATTCCTGTTTGAAAATATCAGTGTGTAAGCTATAAAATAGGCTATATAGGAACATTTTAAAAGTATAACAAAGATGGAGGCCTATTCAACATATTTGCATACTATTATTTTAAAATGAAAGAGGGGTTTTGTTTTACATAATTTGTTTATTGTATAAGTCGCTGATGGAGGAAACCCATCGCAACGGAAATCCCGGTCGGATCCATCTGATTGGTGTGTGTGTGTGTGTGTGTGTGTGTGTGTGTGTGTGTGTGTGTGTGTGTGTGCGTGTGCGTGTGCGTGTGTGTTTCTATTCTATTCTATACAGTGTTACCCTTTACGTTTCATTTGATAAAAACGACAGTGTTACCCCTTATGTTTTTTTTCCATGATGACTGATGAAAAACAAGGACAATTAAATATTTGACAAGGACAATTATTTATTTATTTTCAAATATGTTTTTTTTCATGACGACCAATAAATTACGACAGTGTTACCCCTTCTATTTTATTTGACAAAGACAACAGTGATACCCCTTATGTTTTTTTTCATGACGACCGATAAAAAACAACAGTGTAACCCCTTGTGTTTTTTTCATGACGACCGATAAAAAACAACAGTGTTACCCCTTGTGTTTTTTTTCATGACGACCAATAAAAAACAACAGTGTTACCCCTTATGTTTTTTTTCATGACGACCGATAAAAAACGACAGTGATACCCCTTATGTTTTTTTTCATGACGACCAATAAAAAACGACAGTGTTACCCCTTATGTTTTTTTCATGACGACAGATAAAAAACAACAGTGTTACCCCTTATGTTTTTTTTCATGACGACTGATAAAAAACGAGAGTGATACCCCTTATGTTTTTTTTCATGACGACCAATAAAAAACAACAGTGTTACCCCTTATGGTTTTTTCATGACGACCAAAGAAAAACGACAGTGTCACCCCTCATGTTTCATTTGATTAAAACGACAGTGTTACCCCCTATGTTTTATTCTATACATTTCGACACCCTTATGAATTGTCCATGACGACAGGTAAATAACGACAGTGTTACCCTTTACGTTTCATTTGATAAAAACAACAGTGTTACCCCTTATATTTTATTTGACAAGGACAATTATTATTTTTTTTCATATATGTTTTTTTTTAAATGAAAGAGGGGTTTTGTTTTACATAATTTGTTTATTGTTTAAGTCGCTGATGGAGGAAACCCATCGCAACGGAAATCCCAGTCGGATCCATCTGATTGGTGTGTGTGTGT
>NC_082395.1:7436855-7462702 GCF_031168955.1 Gadus macrocephalus
CGACAGTGTTACCCCTTATGTTTCATTTGATAAAAACGACAGTGTTACCCCTTCTATTTTATTTGACAAAGACAACAGTGATACCCCTTATGTTTTTTTTCATGATGACCAATAAAAAACAACAGTGTTTCCCCTTATGTTTTTTTTCATGATGACCAATAAAAAACAACAGTGTTTCCCCTTATGTTTTTTTTCATGACGACCGATAAAAAACGACAGTGTTACCCCTTATGTTTTTTTCATGACGACCGATAAAAAACAACAGTGTTACCCCTTATGTTTTTTTTCATGACGACCGATAAAAAACGACAGTGTTACCCCTTATATTTTATTTGACAAAGACAACAGTGTTACCCATTATGTTTTTCTTATTGACGACCAATAAAAAACAACAGTGTCACCCCTCATGTCGTGTTTCATGACGACCAATTCAAAACAACAGTGTTACCCATTATGGTTTTTTTCATGACGACCAAAGAAAAATGACAGTGTCACCCCTCATGTTTCATTTGATAAAAACGAAAGTGTTACCCCTTATGTTTTTTTTATGACGACCGATAAAAAACGACAGTGTTACCCCTTATGTTTCATTTGATAAAAACGACAGTGTTACCCCTTCTATTTTATTTGACAAAGACAACAGTGATACCCCTTATGTTTTTTTTCATGATGACCAATAAAAAACAACAGTGTTTCCCCTTATGTTTTTTTTCATGATGACCAATAAAAAACAACAGTGTTTCCCCTTATGTTTTTTTTCATGACGACCGATAAAAAACGACAGTGTTACCCCTTATGTTTTTTTTCATGACGACCGATAAAAAACAACAGTGTTACCCCTTATATTTTATTTGACAAAGACAACAGTGTTACCCATTATGTTTTTCTTATTGACGACCAATAAAAAACAACAGTGTTACCCATTGTGGTTTTTTTCATGACGACCAATTCAAAACAACAGTGTTACCCATTATGTTTTTTTTCATGACGACCAAAGAAAAATGACAGTGTCACCCCTCATGTTTCATTTGATAAAAACGAAAGTGTTACCCCTTATGTTTTTTTCATGACGACCGATAAAAAACGACAGTGTTACCCCTTATGTTTCATTTGATAAAAACGACAGTGTTACCCCTTCTATTTTATTTGACAAAGACAACAGTGATACCCCTTATGTTTTTTTTCATGATGACCAATAAAAAACAACAGTGTTTCCCCTTATGTTTTTTTTCATGATGACCAATAAAAAACAACAGTGTTTCCCCTTATGTTTTTTTCATGACGACCGATAAAAAACAACAGTGTTACCCCTTATGTTTTTTTCATGACGACCGATAAAAAACAACAGTGTTACCCCTTATGGTTTTTTCATGACGACCAAAGAAAAACAACAGTGTCACCCCTCATGTTTCATTTGATTAAAACGACAGTGTTACCCCCTATGTTATATTCTATACATTTCGACAGTGTTACCCCTTATGGATTTTCCATGACGACAGAAAAATAACGACAGTGTTACCCTTTACGTTTCATTTGATAAAAACGACAGTGTTACCCCTTATGTTTTTTTCCCATGATGACTGATGAAAAACAACAGTGTTACCCATTATATTTTATTTGACAAGGACAATTTATTTATTTTTTCACATGTTTTTTTTTCATGACGACCAATCAAATACGAATGTGGTACCCCTGTCAACGTTATTGCAGGGATCCGAATCTGAGCTGTTTAGAGTATTAACCTCCGAACTTATCAATGCACCATCAAGACACCGAATAAAGTCAACACAATGGTTATACTTGACTTTATAATTCGCATGAAATAGAGATAAGAGTCTTCCAACAGATGACATCAACCGGACTTGAACCCCGGTCCCCAGGGGGTTAGCTCACAGCTCTCTCCACTTCCCACTGAGATTGTTTAATTGTATATGTCTGTTGTTAGATATGACAGTGCAATAGACATGATAGCATTACGTTTCAAATTAAAGATATTGTGTTTTGCACAGAAATTGAGCTGCGGCCGCCAGTGGGTTAGGCAGAGTACACTCCACTCCACCACTGAGTCGATGTAAATTCACAATGATCAATCATCAATAAAGAGGATATACATGACATTAAAATATATGTGTGTTTTTCTATTATTTCCCTTATGTTTTTTTTCATGAAGACCAAAAAAACAACAGTGTTACCCCTTATGTTTTTCTTCATGACGACCGATAAAAAACGACAGTGTTACCCCTTATATTTTATTTGATAAAAACGACAGTGTTACCCCTTCTATTTTATTTGACAAAGACAACAGTGATACCCCTTATGTTTTTTTTCATGATGACCAATAAAAAACAACAGTGTTTCCCCTTATGTTTTTTTTCATGACGACCGATAAAAAACGACAGTGTTACCCCTTATGTTTTTTTCATGACGACCGATAAAAAACAACAGTGTTACCCCTTATGTTTTTTTTCATGACGACCGATAAAAAACGACAGTGTTACCCCTTATGTTTTTTTTCATGACGACTGATAAAAAACGAGAGTGATACCCCTTATGTTTTTTTTCATGACGACCAAAGAAAAACGACAGTGTAACCCCTCATGTTTCATTTGATAAAAACGACAGTGTTACCCCTTATGTTTTTTTTCCCATGATGACAGATGAAAAACAACAGTGTTACCCCTTATATTTTATTTGACTGGGACAATTTCTTTTTTTTTTCATGTATATATTTTTTTCATGACGACCAATAAAAAACAAAAGTGGTACCCCTATCTACGTTTTTGCAGGGATCCGAATCTGAGCTGTTTAGAGTATTAACCTCCGAACTTATCAATGCACCATCAAGACACAGACATAAGACAACACAATGGTCATACTTGACTTTATAATTCGCATGAAATAGAGATACGAGTCTTCCAACAGATGACATCAACCGGACTTGAACCCCGGTCTCCAGGGGGTTAGCTCACAGCTCTCTCCACTTCCCACTGAGATTTTTGAATAAAATATGTCTGTGGTTATATATGACAGTGCAATAGACATGATAGCATTACGTTTCAAATTAAAGATATTGTGTTTTCCACAGAAATTGTGCCGCGGCCGCCAGTGGGTTAGGCAGAGTACACTCCACTGCACCACTGAGTCAATGTAAATTCACAATGATCAATCATCAATAAAGAGGATATACATGACATTAAAATATATGTGTGTTTTTCTATTATTTCCCTTATGTTTTTTTTCATGAAGACCAAAAAAACAACAGTGTTACCCCTTATGTTTTTCTTCATGACGACCGATAAAAAACGACAGTGTTACCCCTTATATTTTATTTGATAAAAACGACAGTGTTACCCCTTCTATTTTATTTGACAAAGACAACAGTGATACCCCTTATGTTTTTTTTCATGATGACCAATAAAAAACAACAGTGTTTCCCCTTATGTTTTTTTTCATGACGACCGATAAAAAACGACAGTGTTACCCCTTATGTTTTTTTCATGACGACCGATAAAAAACAACAGTGTTACCCCTTATGTTTTTTTTCATGACGACCGATAAAAAACGACAGTGTTACCCCTTATGTTTTTTTTCATGACGACTGATAAAAAACGAGAGTGATACCCCTTATGTTTTTTTTCATGACGACCAAAGAAAAACGACAGTGTAACCCCTCATGTTTCATTTGATAAAAACGACAGTGTTACCCCTTATGTTTTTTTTCCCATGATGACAGATGAAAAACAACAGTGTTACCCCTTATATTTTATTTGACTGGGACAATTTCTTTTTTTTTTCATGTATATATTTTTTTCATGACAACCAATAAAAAACAAAAGTGGTACCCCTATCTACGTTTTTGCAGGGATCCGAATCTGAGCTGTTTAGAGTATTAACCTCCGAACTTATCAATGCACCATCAAGACACAGACATAAGACAACACAATGGTCATACTTGACTTTATAATTCGCATGAAATAGAGATACGAGTCTTCCAACAGATGACATCAACCGGACTTGAACCCCGGTCTCCAGGGGGTTAGCTCACAGCTCTCTCCACTTCCCACTGAGATTTTTGAATTAAATATGTCTGTGGTTATATATGACAGTGCAATAGACATGATAGCATTACGTTTCAAATTAAAGATATTGTGTTTTCCACAGAAATTGTGCCGCGGCCGCCAGTGGGTTAGGCAGAGTACACTCCACTGCACCACTGAGTCAACGAAAATTCACAATGATCAATCATCAATAAAGAGGATATACATGACATTAAAATGTATGTGTGTTTTTCTATTATTTCCCTTGTTTTTTTCATGACTACCAAAAAAACAACAGTGTTACCCCTTATGTTTTTTTTCATGACGACCGATAAAAAACGACAGTGTTACCCATTATATTTTATTTGACAAAGACAACAGTGTTATGTATTTCCCTGTTTTTCTTATTGACGACCAATAAAAAACAACAGTGTTACCCCTTGTGTTTTTTTTCATGACGACCAATTAAAAACAACAGTGTTACCCCTTATGGTTTTTTTCATGACGACCAAAGAAAAATGACAGTGTCACCCCTCATGTTTCATTTGATAAAAACGAAAGTGTTACCCCTTATGTTCTTTTCATGACGACCGATAAAAAACGACAGTGTTACCCCTTATGTTTCATTTGATAAAAACGACAGTGTTACCCCTTCTATTTTATTTGACAAAGACAACAGTGATACCCCTTATGTTTTTTTTCATGATGACCAATAAAAAACAACAGTGTTTCCCCTTATGTTTTTTTTCATGACGACCGATAAAAAACAACAGTGTTACCCCTTATGTTTTTTTTCATGACGACCGATAAAAAACGACAGTGTTACCCCTTATGTTTTTTTTCATGACGACTGATAAAAAACGAGGGTGATACCCCTTATGTTTCTTTTCATGACGACCAATAAAAAACAACAGTATTACCCCTTATGGTTTTTTCATGACGACTGATAAAAAACGAGAGTGATACCCCTTATGTTTTTTTTCATGACGACCAAAGAAAAACGACAGTGTAACCCCTCATGTTTCATTTGATAAAAACGACAGTGTTACCCCTTATGTTTTTTTTCCCATGATGACAGATGAAAAACAACAGTGTTACCCCTTATATTTTATTTGACTGGGACAATTTCTTTTTTTTTTCATGTATATATTTTTTTCATGACAACCAATAAAAAACAAAAGTGGTACCCCTATCTACGTTTTTGCAGGGATCCGAATCTGAGCTGTTTAGAGTATTAACCTCCGAACTTATCAATGCACCATCAAGACACAGACATAAGACAACACAATGGTCATACTTGACTTTATAATTCGCATGAAATAGAGATACGAGTCTTCCAACAGATGACATCAACCGGACTTGAACCCCGGTCTCCAGGGGGTTAGCTCACAGCTCTCTCCACTTCCCACTGAGATTTTTGAATTAAATATGTCTGTGGTTATATATGACAGTGCAATAGACATGATAGCATTACGTTTCAAATTAAAGATATTGTGTTTTCCACAGAAATTGTGCCGCGGCCGCCAGTGGGTTAGGCAGAGTACACTCCACTGCACCACTGAGTCAACGAAAATTCACAATGATCAATCATCAATAAAGAGGATATACATGACATTAAAATGTATGTGTGTTTTTCTATTATTTCCCTTGTTTTTTTCATGACTACCAAAAAAACAACAGTGTTACCCCTTATGTTTTTTTTCATGACGACCGATAAAAAACGACAGTGTTACCCATTATATTTTATTTGACAAAGACAACAGTGTTATGTATTTCCCTGTTTTTCTTATTGACGACCAATAAAAAACAACAGTGTTACCCCTTGTGTTTTTTTTCATGACGACCAATTAAAAACAACAGTGTTACCCCTTATGGTTTTTTTCATGACGACCAAAGAAAAATGACAGTGTCACCCCTCATGTTTCATTTGATAAAAACGAAAGTGTTACCCCTTATGTTCTTTTCATGACGACCGATAAAAAACGACAGTGTTACCCCTTATGTTTCATTTGATAAAAACGACAGTGTTACCCCTTCTATTTTATTTGACAAAGACAACAGTGATACCCCTTATGTTTTTTTTCATGATGACCAATAAAAAACAACAGTGTTTCCCCTTATGTTTTTTTTCATGACGACCGATAAAAAACAACAGTGTTACCCCTTATGTTTTTTTTCATGACGACCGATAAAAAACGACAGTGTTACCCCTTATGTTTTTTTTCATGACGACTGATAAAAAACGAGGGTGATACCCCTTATGTTTCTTTTCATGACGACCAATAAAAAACAACAGTATTACCCCTTATGGTTTTTTCATGACGACCAAAGAAAAACGACAGTGTCACCCCTCATGTTTCATTTGATTAAAACGACAGTGTTACCCCCTATGTTTTATTCTATACATTTCGACAGTGTTACCCCTTATGGATTTTCCATGACGACAGATAAATAACGACAGTGTTACCCTTTACGTTTCATTTGATAAAAACGACAGTGTTACCCCTTATGTTTTTTTCCCATGATGACTGATGAAAAACAACAGTGTTACCCCTTATATTTTATTTGACAAGGACAATTTTTTTTTTTTTTCATGTGTTTTTTTTTCATGACGACCAATAAAATACGAAAGTGGTACCCCTGTCGACGTCTTTCCAGGGATCCGAATCTGAGCTGTTTAGAGTATTAACCTCCGAACATATCAATGCACCATCAAGACACCGAATAAAGTCAACACAATGGTTATACTTGACTTTATAATTCGCATGAAATAGAGATAAGAGTCTACCAACAGAGGACATCAACCGGACTTGAACCCCGGTCTCCAGGGGGTTAGCTCACAGCTCTCTCCACTTCCCACTGAGATTTTTTAAATAAATATGTCCGTGGTTAGATATGACAGTGCAATAGACATGATAGCATTACGTTTCAAATTAAAGATATTGTGTTTTGCACAGAAATTGAGCCGCGGCCGCCAGTGGGTTAGGCAGAGTACACTCCACAGAGCTGGCTCTGGGGACGTGGAACGTCACCGCGCTGTGGGGAAAGGAACCGGAGCTTGTGAGGGAGGTGGAGCGCTATCAGTTAGATCTGGTGGGGCTTACCTCCACGCACAGTCTCAGCTCTGGTACCGTACTCCTGGATAAGGGTTGGACTCTATTCTTCTCCGGAGTTGCCAAGGGCGTGAGGCGCCGGGCGGGTGTGGGGATACTCATAAATCCCCGGCTGAGCGCCGCGGTGTTGGAGTTTACCCCGGTAGACGAGAGAGTCGCCTCCCGGCGCCTAAGGGTTGTAGGGGGGAAAACTCTGTCTGTTGTTTGTGCGTATGCACCAAACAGCAGCTCAGAGTACTCGGCCTTCTTGGAGACCCTGAATGGAGTCCTGTATGGGGCTCCAGTAGGGGACTCCGTAGTTCTGCTGGGAGACTTCAACGCCCACGTGGGCAACGATGGAGACACCTGGAGAGGCGTGGTGGGGAGGAACGGCCTCCCTGATCTAAACCCGAGCGGTCGTTTGTTATTGGACTTCTGTGCTAGTCATGGATTATCCATAACAAACACCATGTTCGAACATAAGGGTGCTCATAAGTGTACCTGGTACCAGAGTACCCTAGGCCGAAGATCGATGATCGATTTCGTGATCGTGTCATCTGATCTGAGGCCGCATGTTTTGGACACTCGGGTAAAGAGAGGGGCGGAACTGTCAACCGACCACCATCTGGTTGTGAGTTGGATCAGGGAATGGGGGAAATTTCCGGATAGACCTGGTAAGCCCAAACGAGTAGTGCGGGTGAACTGGGAACGTCTGGAGGAGGCCCCCGTCCTAGGTATCTTCAACTCACACCTCCGGCGGAGCTTTTCTGGCATTCCTGTGGAGGTTGGGGGCATTGAGCCGGAGTGGGCGGTGTTCAAAGCCTCCATTGCTGAAGCTGCGGTGGCTAGCTGTGGCCTCAGGGTCTTAGGCTCCTCAAGGGGCGGTAACCCTCGGACACCGTGGTGGACTACGGTGGTCAGGGAAGCCGTCCGACTGAAGAAGGAGGCCTTCCGGGATATGATATCCTGGAGGACTCCTGACTCGGTTGCAGGGCACCGACAGGCTCGAAGGGCTGCAGCGGCTGCCGTGTCGGAGGCTAAGCAGCGGGTGTGGGAGAAGTTCGGAGAGGCCATGGAGAAGGACTTTCGGTCGGCACCAAAGTGTTTCTGGAAGACTATCCGGCACCTCAGGAGGGGGAAACGGGGAACCATCCAAGCTGTGTACAGTAAGGATGGGACTCTGTTGACCTCAACTGAGGAGGTCGTCGGACGTTGGAAGGAACCCTTTGAGGAACTCCTGAATCCGAATAACACGCCCTCTATGTTGGAGGCAGAGCTCGAGGTTGATGGTGTTTCGTCGTCAATTTCCCTGGTGGAGGTCACTGAGGTAGTCAAACATCTCCGCAGTGGCAAAGCCCCAGGGATTGATGAGATCCAGCCAGAAATGCTAAAGGCTCTGGGTGTTGAGGGGCTGTCATGGTTGACACGCCTATTCAACATCGCGTGGGAGTCGGGTACAGTGCCAAAGGAGTGGCAAACCGGGGTGGTGGTTCCCCTGTTCAAAAAGGGGGACCAGAGAGTGTGTGCCAATTACCGGGGTATCACACTTCTCAGCCTCCCTGGTAAAGTCTACTCCAAGGTGCTGGAAAGGAGGGTTCGGCCGATCGTCGAACCTCAGATTGAAGAGGAACAATGCGGTTTTCGCCCCGGACGTGGAACTACGGACCAGCTCTTCACTCTCGCAAGGATCCTGGAGGGGGCCTGGGAGTATGCCCATCCGGTCTACATGTGTTTTGTGGATCTGGAGAAGGCGTATGACCGGGTCCCCCGGGAGAAACTGTGGGAGGTGCTGCGGGAGTATGGGGTAAGGGGGTCTATCCTCAGGGCCATCCAATCTTTGTACTCCCAAAGCGAGAGCTGTGTTCGTGTTCTCGGCAGCCAGTCAGTTTCGTTCTCAGTGGGTGCTGGTCTCCGCCAGGGCTGCGCCTTGTCACCAATCCTGTTTGTGATATACATGGACAGGATATCGAGGCGTAGTCATGGTGGGGAGGGGTTGCAGTTCGGTGGTCTGAGGATCTCGTCACTGCTTTTTGCAGATGATGTGGTCCTCATTGGATCATCGGCCTGTGACCTTCAGCACTCACTTGATCGGCTGGCGGCCGAGTGTGAATCGGCTGGGATGAGGATCAGCACCGCTAAATCTGAGGCCATGACTCTTAGCAGGAAACCGGTGGATTGCTTACTCCGGGTAGGAAATGAGTCCTTAGCCCAAGTGAAGGAGTTCAAGTACCTCGGGGTCTTGTTCGCGAGTGAGGGTACTATGGAGCGTGAGATTGGCCGGAGAATCGGAGCAGCGGGGGCGGTATTGCGTTCGCTTTACCGCACCGTTGTAACGAAAAGAGAGCTGAGCCGCAAGGCAAAGCTCTCGATCTACCGGTCGATCTTCGTTCCTATCCTCACCTATGGTCATGAGGGCTGGGTGATGACCGAAAGGACGAGATCGCGGGTACAAGCGGCCGAGATGAGTTTTCTCAGAAGGGTGGCTGGCGTCTCCCTTAGGGATAGGGTGAGAAGCTCAGCCATCCGTGAGGAACTCGGATTAGAGCCGCTGCTCCTTTACTTAGAAAGGAGTCAGCTGAGGTGGTTCGGGCATCTGGTAAGGATGCCCACTGGGCGCCTTCCTTGGGAGGTGTTTCAGGCACGTCCAGTGGGGAGGAGACCTCGGGGAAGACCCAGGACTAGGTGGAGAGATTATATCTCAACACTGGCCTGGGAACGCCTCGGGATCCCCCCGTCAGAGCTGGTCAATGTGGCCCGGGAAAGGGAAGTCTGGGGCCCCCTGCTTGAGCTGCTCCCCCCGCGACCCGACCCCGGATAAGCGGATGACGATGAGGATGAGGACACTCCACTCCACCACTGAGTCGATGTAAATTCACAATGATCAATCATCAATAAAGAGGATATACATGACATTAAAATGTATGTGTGTTTTTCTATTATTTCCCTTATGTTTTTTTCATGAAGACCGATAAAAAACGACAGTGTTACCCCTCATGTTTTTTTCATGACGACCGATAAAAAACAACAGTGTTACCCCTTATGTTTTTTTTCATGACGACCGATAAAAAACAACAGTGTTACCCCTTATGTTTTTTTTCATGACGACCGATAAAAAACGACAGTGTTACCCCTTATGTTTTTTTTCATGACGACCAATAAAAAACAACAGTGTTACCCCTTATGGTTTTTTCATGACGACCAAAGAAAAACGACAGTGTCACCCCTCATGTTTCATTTGATTAAAACGACAGTGTTACCCCCTATGTTTTATTCTATACATTTCGACAGTGTTACCCCTTATGGATTTTCCATGACGACAGATAAATAACGACAGTGTTACCCTTTACGTTTCATTTGATAAAAACGACAGTGTTACCCCTTATGTTTTTTTTCCCATGATGACTGATGAAAAACAACAGTGTTACCCCTTATATTTTATTCATTTTTTTTTTTTTTTCATGTATGTTTTTTTTTCATGACGACCAATACAAAACCAAAGTGGTACCCCTGTCGACGTTTTTGCAGGGATCCGAATCTGAGCTGTTTAGAGTATTAACCTCCGAACTTATCAATGCACCATCAAGACACAGACATAAGTCAACACAATGGTTATACTTTACTTTATAATTCGCATGAAATAGAGATAAGAGTCTTCCAACAGAGGACATCAACCAGACTTGAACCCCGGTCTCCAGGGGGTTAGCTCACAGCTCTCTCCACTTCCCACTGAGATTTTTTAATTAAATATGTCTGTGGTTATATATGACAGTGCAATATACATGATAGCATTACGTTTCAAATTAAAGATATTGTGTTTTCCACAGAAATTGAGCCGCGGCCGCCAGTGGGTTAGGCAGAGTACACTCCACTGCACCACTGAGTCGATGAAAATTCACAATGATCAATCATCAATAAAGAGGATATACATGACATTAAAATGTATGTGTGTTTTTCTATTATTTCCCTTATGTTTTTTTTCATGACGACCAAAAAAACAACAGTGTTACCCCTTATGTTTTTTTTCATGACGACCGATAAAAAACGACAGTGTTACCCATTATATTTTAATTGACAAAGACAACAGTGTTACCCATTATGTTTTTCTTATTGACGACCAATAAAAAACAACAGTGTTACCCCTTGTGTTTTTTTTCATGACAACCAATTAAAAACAACAGTGTTACCCCTTATGGTTTTTTTCATGACGACCAAAGAAAAATGACAGTGTCACCCCTCATGTTTCATTTGATAAAAACAACAGTGTTACCCCTTATGTTTCATTTGATAAAAACGACAGTGTTACCCCACATGTTTCATTTGATTAAAACGACAGTGTTACCCCTTGTGTGTTTTTTCATGACGACCAAAGAAAAACAACAGTGTTACCCCCTATGTTTTATTTGATCAATATCGACAGGTTTACTCCTTATGTTTATTTCATGACGGCCGATAAAAAACAACAGTGTTACCCCTTATGTTTTTTTTCATGACGACCAATAAAAAACAACAGTGTTACCCCTTGTGGTTTTTTTCATGACGACCAATAAAAAACGACATATTTTATTTGACAAAGACAACAGTGTTACCCCTTATGTTGTTTTTCATGAAGACCAATAAAAAACAACAGTGTTACCCCTTGTGGTTTTTTTCATGACGACCGATAAAAAACGACAGTGTTACCCCTTATGTTTTTTTTCATGACGACTGATAAAAAACAAGAGTGATACCCCTTATGTTTTTTTTCATGACGACCAATAAAAAACAACAGTGTTACCCCTTATGGTTTTTTCATGACGACCAAAGAAAAACGACAGTGTCACCTCTCATGTTTCATTTGATTAAAACGACAGTGTTACCCCCTATGTTTTATTCTATACATTTCGACAGTGTTACCCCTTATGGATTTTCCATGACGACAGATAAATAACGACAGTGTTACCCTTTACGTTTCATTTGATAAAAACGACAGTGTTACCCCTTATGTTTTTTTTCCCATGATGACTGGTGAAAAACAACAGTGTTACCCCTTATGGTTTTTTCATGACGACCAAAGAAAAACGACAGTGTCACCTCTCATGTTTCATTTGATTAAAACGACAGTGTTACCCCCTATGTTTTATTCTATACATTTCGACAGTGTTACCCCTTATGGATTTTCCATGACGACAGATAAATAACGACAGTGTTACCCTTTACGTTTCATTTGATAAAAACGACAGTGTTACCCCTTATGTTTTTTTTTCCCATGATGACTGGTGAAAAACAACAGTGTTACCCCTTATATTTTATTTGACAAGGACAATTTTTTTTTTTTTTCATATGTTTTTTTTTCATGACGACCAATAAAAAACGAAAGTGGTACCCCTGTCGACGATTTTGCAGGGATCCGAATCTGAGCTGTTTAGAGTATAAACCTCCGAATTTATCAATGCACCATCAAGACACCGAATTAAGTCAACACAATGGTTACACTTGACTTTATAATTCGCATGAAATAGAGATAAGAGTCGTCCAACAGAGGACATCAACCGGACTTGAACCCCGGTCTCCAGGGGGTTAGCTCACAGCTCTCTCCACTTCCCACTGAGATGTATTGTTTAAATATGTCTGTAGTTATGTATGACTGTCGTAATGCTATCATCAATAGACTTCACCCCGAGGTGGTGGAGTCAATGTGGGGCCTCTTCGGCAGGGCAGAGGTGGACCTCTTTGCCTCGGAGGAGTCGGCGCATTGCCCCCTCTGGTTCTCCTGGGCAGAAGCGTCGGACGCCTGCCGCACGATTGGCCGGACAGGCCTCTCTATGCGTACCCACCATTGCCTCTGGTCCTACGACACTCCAGAGGGTCCTTTTGCAGGGCCACCCGCTCCTTCTGGTGGCCCCCTTTTGGCCGGGGAGGCTCTGGTATCCACTGCTGCTCAGGCTCGGCTGCAGCTCACCATGGCGCCTCCCCGACAGGAGGGATCTCCTGTCCCAGCTGGGGGGTCAGATCTGGCATCCCGACCCCTCTCGCCTACAGCTCTGGGCTTGGCCACTGCAGGGCCCGACCCACTGCTGAGGGAGTGCACTGCGGCTGTCAGGGGTACTGTACTGAGTGCCAGGGCACCGTCGACCAGGTTACAGTACAGTAACAAATGGAAGCTGTTCTCCAACTGGTGTGCGGCTAGGGCCGTGGACCCAGTGCACTGCGCTGTGTCCACCGTGCTGGAATTCCTGCAGTTCCTCCTGGATAGTGGCCGGTCGCACTCTACCTTGAGGGTCTATGTCGCTGCTATCTCCTCCCTACACGATAGGGTTGACAGCGCCACGGTAGGATGCCACAGGTTAGTGTCCCTCTTTCTTAGAGGGGCTTTGAGGCTGCGGCCCCCTACAGCCATGAGGTCTCCATCATGGGACCTTCCGCTGGTGCTGGAAGCCTTGTCATCGCCTCCCTTCGAGCCTTTGGGTCAAGGGGGGTTGAAGTGGCTGTCCATGAAGGCTGCCTTTTTACTCGCCATAACCTCTGCCAAGCGGGTCGGGAGTTGCATGCCCTATCAGTGAGTGATACATGCCTGAGGTGGAACTCTGATGGCTCGGGTGTCACTCTATGGCCGAATGTTGCGTTCCTGCCAAAGGTGCTTCCACACAATCACCTTAACCAGCCCATCCAGTTGGCACGCTTTGACCCCCCATCTGGGGAGGGTGGGTCTGAGCTGCTGTGCCCGGTGCGGGCCCTTAGGGCTTATATTTCTGCTACCGCCGGTATTCGCCAGTCGGAGCAACTTTTTGTTTGCCATGGTGGCCCTAACAGGGGTCGTGCTTTAACTAAGCAGAGGCTGTCCCACTGGATTGTGGGACAGACCATAATGCACGCCTACGGGGCCGGTGGCCGCCCCCCGCCATCCAGGGTGAGGTGTCACTCAACCAGGAGCGTCTCAACATCATGGGCTGCCCTGAGAGGGGTGCCCCTGGGGACCATCTGTGCCGCGGCGTCATGGGCGTCGCCTAGCACATTCTCCAGGTTCTACCGGGTCAACGTTGCCACTCCCCATCCAATGGGCGTGGTCCTGAGGCCAAGCTCTGCTGTCTCTGGTCAGTAGGGTGAGCGCTTTGATTCTTCGTGACGTTGTTGGTATTGGCCATCCAGTGCTTAATGCACCGCCTCTGGCGGTCAGTAAGGATGAAATAGAACGCAGAGTTACGTATGTAACTCCGGTTCTATGAATCCTGGATGACCGCCAGAGTTACAGGTCACTCAGAAGTCTTGTGGTTCGCGAGAAGATTCTGGGAACAGATCCTCTGTCGACACCGGGCTATATAGCCCTTCCGGTGTCACGAGGGTCACATGTGACCTTGTTGGTATAGGTACTCGAACTGCGCATGCGCGAGACGGATAAATCCAGTGCTTAATGCACCGCCTCTGGCGGTCATCCAGGATTCATAGAACCGGAGTTACATATGTAACGCTGCGTTTTATTGGATTAAGCTGTAGGCCTATATGGGAACAGATATCGGTAGCATGACGATAAGCGCCGCAAATAACAGAACAGCATCAAAAGCAAGTTCGATTATTTGTTGGATATTCAACAGTTTCACACAGTAGGCTACTGGCAGTTATTACTGACTAAATTCCAATGTGAGGTCTATCTTATTTGCTAGTGTAGCAGGTAATGACTTTGAGTCACTTGGTCACCTGACATGGAATCGATAGAAAAAACAATGCATTTCATAAAATAAACCATACTAAATAGAAGAAGCACTCAAATCCAATTAATAGAGAATACATAATTTTTGTCCTTGTCTTAGGCTATATATCAGCACAAAGAAAATGGAAATGGTAATTTATTGATGGTCCCAGTGAAACCCCTGTGGTTAAGAGCGAAAGTTCGGAAGTGAGCTCTTTATTGATGAGTATTGATGCCTTTGAGCAGGCACAGTGGTGTTTTTTAACCCAAAATATTGAAGATTGTTTGCAGGAAAAAACGAATAATGTTATACCAATAATATTCTGATTATTTTTTAATTGAAGTAGGCTACACTTAAAAAATATGTAATTCGCCTGTCGCTGAGGCACTGAAGTAGGCTACACTTAAAAAATATGTAATTCGCCTGTCGCTGAGGCACGTCAGTAGGCCTATATCAAAGCAGGTTTTGGAGAAGTTTTGGGCGGAAAAGGATTTAATTTCTTCCATGATCAATCGACACTTTGCGATATGGAGGGGTATATTAAAGACTTTAAAATACATACAGAAGGTAACAAGCTTAAATTCAGTTGGTATTCTGGCGATCCGCACAATCTGATCCACATTACACACTTTTTCTTGTCCCGATGTGGCTTTGGAAAAGGGATGAAATATACCCCATTCTGCAGCCTCCCGGGATACCGACTGTCCGGGTTACATGTAACCCAAGCACATCGTTTGACCATGTTTTGTGGTTTTACACAAACAACATAAATTCACCATTAAATTGTTATATTATGCTTCCTCCTTGTTGTTTTCAAGGAGTTGTCAGAGCCGATGTCCCAGTGTAGTTGAGTCTGGAATGTCATTGGCTCATCTGCGTTCTAAGGGCGGAGCTTAGCGACTGGTCGATTGTTGCTTTATGACTATCAATTAAATCTATTCGTTTTATTTTGCGGTGGATTCAACTAATGCATTTATATATATATAATATATATTTATCATAGCGTATTTGTTTTTTTAAATCTCACAAAGCCGAATAAATATCCTAATCACAAAGTTCCTAGTTATAGCGTCATAGTTGGCAGCAAACAGTGAACTCCTCGTCACTGCTTCGAAGTAGATGATTGGCTAATATTTATGCTCGACTGCGCTCACGGAGTAACCAGACTGTGCCTCTTGTGTGGGACACTTCTTGTCTTCTCAGATATTGAAGGCGGTCAATGCTAATAGTTATTTCGACAAACAACTTAGTTTAGGAAAAAACAATCTAAGGTAGGAGAAATATTCGTGTTGGTACACGTACCGTATGATGGGAGAAATGCACTTGAGCGATTGTCTTTGAGCCATGTCATTATTATCGCTGTAGGAGCAAACAGTGTTGTTGTATACGATGAAGCAACATCGTATGTAAATGTGTTGAATGGGTCTGCTCAAACCACGAAGAGTGGATCGGCCGATAGCTAGCTCTAAATTAGCTGGCCTCCACCGCATTTACGTTTAGTAAAGTATGCATGTTTTTTGTAGCGTTTTGTGAGTCGTGTTGCAAGGGAGGTTGTGTGGTGAATGGTGTACATTTGGCAGTTGATACATTTCTCGATAACAATTGCAGTTGACCAAAAAGGAAGTAGAACTCAGATAGTCAAGTCACTTACCTAGTAGTCAAACACACACGCACGCACGCACAAAGTACAATATTGAGGGTGCAGGAGCTTTATATTAAGGCATGTTACATGTGTGAAATTAATTTAATGACTAGGTCAGACATGAGGCTGCCCTGTGTTCTCCTGCTCTGCCTGGGAGCTGCCACGGTCTCCGCTGCCTTTGTGCTGTCCCCGACGTAAGTAACGCTGTGATACATATGCCCCCTGTGGCCACGACACAACCCCCCTTGCCACAAATGTCCCTCCTGGCTGTGATCCATATGATCATGTTTTGAACACACGTCGATAAGGAGTCAGTCGAACATAGGTCATGATAATAACATTACACTGGTCTTTTTTTTTTTTTTTTTTTTACCACTTTCCAATGGAGCAATCGCTCATTGGACTGACTCATGATGACTCCTCGTGACTAACTCACAGACTATTGGTACGCCGCGAGACAGACCATTAAATCCTCTTAATTGGTTCGTCCTCTCGGTTGTGTGGCAAGTGGCGAAGTCACGCCCCTTCCGGTAGAGCCCATGATGGGACCTATGAGATCGAAAACTATGAATGGGTTACAATGGAGAGAAAGTAATTATGTTCTGGTCCCAGTCTTTATATGCCCCGGATTACCCATATGTTCTTTGTGGATTTAAATGATAATTTTTCATGCAAAGAAAACTAAACATTTTCGTGAAGAAGTTTGATAATGTTAGGTTTTTTCAAGGGGAGGATAAAAGCATCAAAAGTAGTGAAAAACATTATAAGTTGGGGCATGTGGAGAGTTTCAGTTATGTCGATGGGGAGATTGTTGGTCTTGTCCACGCCAGTCGCAGGGAGCGTGACGGCACATACCAGACATGTAGTCTTTCTCATTGTGTTTTCTCTACAGCCTTTAACTGAACAATTGCACAATAAACGGTCAAACTCTTGACATGAACATTTATCATTTCAATCCACAAACAACATATGTGGGGCATAATCCGGGGCATATAAAAACTGGGACCAGAACATAATTACTTTCTCTCCATTGAAACCCATTCATATTTTTCGATCTCATAGGTCCCATGGGCTCTACGGGAAGGGGCGTGACTTCGCCGCTCTATACAACAGTCTTGTTTTTTTAAGTCCATGGTTTGAGCGCAGTGCTTTAGTTAACATGGACTATTGGTTAAAACAGAATTTAGGTTTGCAAGAACTGGATTTCAATGTTTGTGAGTATTGGGAGCACAGTAGCAAACATAACAACCACTAAACTTCAACTCGTTCTTGACTTTTTCTTCAATACACTATTATCCATTTAATTGTTATATTACATTGAAATGCCAAATAAACCGACAAGGCTTACAGCCTTGCATTTAAAACATATATTTTTAAAACAATATAGAAAAAATATATATTCAGTTTGCCATCCACATAGTTTCCTTTTGTGAGCCTCTTATAAGTGATGACCCAACGTTTGAAAACCCTGGTTCTGTGTGGGCTTTTTTTACAGACACTGGACAAAACTCATCCTGACCCATCACTGGCCGACGACCTTCTGCAAAGTGAGTTCCCTTTATTTTGTAGTCTAAGTCCTCATTCATCTTATATTAAATGATCTTAACCTCAAGTCTGCAGAATATGACGCGTAACACATGTTTGGTTGTTCCAAAGTGTAGTCAGAGTCTCACCGATCTTATCTTCTTTCATAGCTTCTTGTTTTGTTTTGTTTCTCAAATGAGCTTCAAATAGGCATGTACAGTTGGTATAACCTAACCATGTGTAATGTAGAATCACATCCGTAGGTAAGCAGGCCGTTTATGAATTGTAAATAGACATGAAGGGAAACTAACAATGACCTATTCGGGAAACGCCCATCACTGGGTTTCTGTAAACCTGGTCACAAGACTGTGGCATCCCCTTGGATTAGGCAAGATTGTATTTCATGGCCATTAACTTGGTTTCAAGAATTTCCCTACACACTACTATAATAATGTTTATTCAGGGTTGGCGTTTGTAGCTTTTCTGCTATTCTTGCATGATATTAAGTTAAGTCTATTTGTATCAGAGTTGCACATTATCACACGTTTCTATATCGCTTTCTCATCAGCACACAAGCAGTATTGTTTCAACACTACAATGTCATTTCAACAATGAAGGATGTTGATTCTTAACAGGGCCCAATTTGATCTCGAAGCTTTAATAGTAATAGCAGAGCATTCTGAAGTTGTGTATTTCAGATTGAATAAGGATAGTTCTGATGGTTGTCATCCATTGCAGATGGAACACTGCCAACCCAAATTCAACTATTGGACACTGCATGGACTCTGGTGAGTGTGTGTGCGTGTGCGTGTGCGTGTGCGTGCGTGTGTGTGTTTTTAACTTTTTCTTTGTATTTGTATTTAGGCCGGATAAAGGGTTGGAATGTAATTCATCTTGGGCGTTTAACTCTTCATTAATACAGGTGAGTTGTTTCCTTTGTAATTGTGATGGGTAAATTTGCTGTGTTGGCTGGTGTTAATGTCTTTATGTTCATCGTCTCCAGGACATCATAGAAGACATGAAGAAAAGCTGGCCAGACCTTAAACATCCAAGTTCCACTGGATTCTGGTATAACAATCAATCTATAGCTAATCGAATTCAATGCATTGTGGTCTTCATAACTGATAAGGGTTTTTATATAAGGGTTAAAATGGTAATTGTCTTTGGCACCTCAATAGTTTAATAGGCAATGCAAACATTTAAATGAATACATTTGAAGCCATCTAGGAAGAGCTTTAAATCTTAATTTTTCCAACCTTTGTTTGCATAGACCTGCAATCAGATTTTTCTTATACAGCAAATTGGCCCACGTTGCAAATCATTTCTCAATATACTATTCAACCAATTATGAGCGTAGGAGTCACGCAAGTTTAAATCAAAATCTTTTCCCTTTAATTTGTAGCTATCAAACATAATGGAATTAAACTGAACATGTGTTTTATCAAACCGAGACAATTCTAGACTTCCTTTTCAACATTTTCACTGACTGCACAGGTCTGTTAAGTATACACCATAAATTGTCCAACTAATTTGCTGTACCTGTGGGGGGGGGGTCTACTTGTTTGTTTAGGAAGTACGAGTGGCAGAAGCATGGGACCTGTGCTGCCGCAGCACCCGACCTGGACAGTCAGCACAAGTACTTCAGCAAAGCTCTGGAGCTCTACCATAAAATAGATCTTTCCAGGTAACCCTCCGCCAACCCCCCCTATAGACTATTGTAAAAACTACGGAGTAACAAGAGTTTCACAAGACAGACCTCACTGTTTGTGCCCTTTTGTGAGTCACTCCACCAAGGATGTTCACTACAATGTGCCAATTTCATGTGTTCCTAAAACCCTAGTGTTCTGAAGAAGTTCAACATCACGCCATCAGAAGAGTTCTACAAGGTTAGTCTGTTTTTAAATACATAGTTTATAAAAATCACGCTCTATTTATTGGTTCTATGCTTCTCCTTCACTGTTTCATATGAAGCTTGAGATCTTTATAGCTTTGTATATTTATGCATTTATATATTGCTTATGGATTTTTATTTAAAGGGATTGACCTCATAATTGTGTAATTTACTAGTCATAATGTGATTTCAGGGTCATCAAGGTGTGCATTAAGCATCAGAAAACCATTGCAATCTCACATCATTTAAGCCTTATCGATTTCCTTCTATTCCTTCATGGTGATTTAATGGGTGAAATCGACCACCCACCTGAAATCCAGAGTCTTTCCAATAATGAGTTCATTAGCTGACTTTGCGATGTATATTCAGATCTTTTTTGACATAGATATTCAGTCGGTGTGTAGTGGATACATCCCTCTGTGATATGTTTGGATACTTAACATTTTTCGATCCTGTTGTCCATTACTTTAACTCAGGTTGTCAGGATGTACATGCAGGTTATGTTGAACAGGCTCTTCTGCCAAGACAGTACCAGCTCAACTCGCCTCGACTCGCAATTATTAATTACTCGATAATCACAATTGTGATTATCGAACATGGCAGGATCAGCGAGCAAGAACACGCCGTTGAAAGTGACAGAGGTGGAAACGCTCCTGTGTGTAACCCTCTCTGTTTATGTGTCGCGTGGTCGAGAATGTGTCACAGTTTCGTGCATGTGTGCTATGACGACCCGCCCACGTTAAAGAGGAACTTTCTAGATGGAAAAAAGACGTTCCGGATACCAAAACAAGTCGTGCCACGCTAAGTTGTGGCGAGTTGAGCTGGTACTGTCGGTGGAATAGGGGCGCTAGCTCTGTGTGTCTAGTCACTACTAATATCTGCACGTCTGTTTAGTTTCCAGCCATCGAATCCGCCATAGAGAACTTCTACGGGGCCAAGCCGAAGATCCAGTGTGATCACCACACGGTACATTGAATCCAAAGCACTCACTCACTCACTCACTCACTCACTCACTCACTCACTCACTCACTCACTCACTCACTCACTCACTCACTCACTCACTCACTCACTCACTCACTCACTCACTCACTCACTCACTCACTCACTCAAAAACTCACTCACTCACTCACTCACTCACTCACTCACTCACTCACTCACTCACTCACTCACTCACTCAAAAACTCACTCAAAAACTCACTCACTCACTCACTCAAAAACTCACTCACTCACTCAAAAACTCACTCACTCACTCACTCACTCACTCACTCAAAAACTCACTCACTCACTCACTCACTCACTCACTCACTCACTCACTCACTCAAAAACTCACTCACTCAAAAACTCACTTAACAAAGTTTGACAAGCTGAGCTGCTACATCATCTGCACCACATGGTGGTCACACTTTGTTGACCGTGCTGCATGTGACGTTCCCTTCTTGTCACATGCTGGATGTCTGATTTCAGCACTTTTCTCTCTGTCTCTGTTGTATTCATTTGGTCACACACAATTTGGAATATCACATACAAATATGTTCATTAATCATGAGAATAATATACAGTACATATCAATGTCTTTTATAATTATCCTGTTAAAGTGTTTCTAGTGGTATTGAGTACATATTTGTCAATGAGTTTGTCAAAGTAATGGAATGGATGTTATTTTATAACCGACTAAAGTGTTTCTCATCATCTCTCGTGTTTCACAGGGAAATGGTGCCCAGAGCCTGGGGCAGATTGAGATCTGCTTCGACTCTGACTTCACGTTGCTCGACTGTGAAAAGGGCAAAGGGCGCGCCAGGGCCTCTGAGTTTAGGGTGTGTGACCAGGATAAACCTGTGTACTATCCACCTCTGTAATGACGCCCACGACATGGCCACAGCAGCACACTACATGAGTGCATCCATTCCTACTGCTCTGGCAATACTGGAAACCTTTATTGTTTTTCATGGCTAGGGTGACAGCCATCTGAACTTGGATCGCTAGGTCAACCTCAAATCTTTGTAGGTCATGTGCCAAGTTTATGACAAAAATCTGGAATGCGGACAATGAAACTGAGGTTTTGAGAGGTTTATACACATACACACACGCACGAAGGCCACACACATGTTTGTACAATTCAAGGATCTCTATGCACGGATAAATGCACACATTTTTTTGTGCCTTCTACTCGATTGACTGTATGAAAAAAAAGAATTAATCTGCTTTTTATCAATGGTATTGTATTGTTGTACTTGCAAATACAGGAATTCAAGTCATGTATTTATAGGAGGAGCGGGCTCACAATAAAATTACTTGATTCATTACTTGATTCTAGCTATGGTATGATTTATAAATGTGTTCTACTTGAAGTTGTTTGCTTTAAATCAAAATAAAAACATTTACAACAACGGTCTAATAATGGTCTGAGACTGAGTGCTTGGTTTAAATGGGCGTGTTTAAAGGGGACCTATTATGCTTTGGAGCGTGCCTTGGAGCGTGCGCGAGCAGATTTGACCAGGCCATGGACCAGGCATATGAGGGGGCGTGGCAGGAGTACGTCTACGTAGATGTTTCCCGGAAATGTGAATCGCAATCGTTGTCCCGAGCATAGACATCTTATATGATAGACGGAGCATCGAATGCTACCGCCTACTGGTGCTGACGAGACGCGGGGCCGCCATTGGAGTGGTCATCCGCTCCACTCAGTGTAATCCGTTTGGCTGGAGCAATGAACTGTCAGCGCATTTAATTAATCATACCTCACTGAATACCACTGATTTTCATGCGGTTTTTTGTCATACATGTAGTGATGATAAAGGCCACATGGTTTGGCTTGTTTTATTATTCAATACCAATTATACCAATAGTACGGTAATGTTAAATCTTACTTGTGAAAAGTAATCCCCCGATTCCTATTGTGGATGGTCCGCCGATTTGAGCAGGAATACGCTGAACAACAGCCCGGCATCCTGTTTCTGCTGCTGTTGCTGCTCCCGGTTGACCACTCCAAGATGGCGACCGTATTTCTCGCGTCCCAGCAGCCAATGCTCCGTCTATAGAAGAGATGTCTATGGTCCCGAGTGAGCGCTCTGCACAGCCACCCCAGACTGTCAGCAGGGAACACGTCGAAATGCATGTACGTCATTATTTGACACTTTAGTATGGTTAAACATGACTATCAATCATTATAACAACGTTTATAGGTCATAAAAGTCGAAAAAGCATAATAGGTCCCCTTTAAGGTCTATGAAATGTGTGTAAACAAAGGTTTTGGCATCATCTTGTGGTCATTGTTTGAACTGCAATCCCAGTTTCAGCACATTCAATATATGCATCAACATTGAAAATAAATGTATTTTGTAAAATTCTTGTGCCTTAAAGTGAAGCATCACAATTTGGTTCATAGGCTTACGTTTAAGTTTTTATTTATACGACCAATAATTGATCCACTTTGTCGTGTTTTGCAAGATATTGCGTCATTTCTGCTTCGCGGTGAATATCAAGGGCAGTCGTAGATGACGTGAGTAGTTCAGTGTTGATAATTTGATTTGAATCTGTGAAAAGCCCCATTCTGTAACGTGAGCCTGTATGACAAAGGGGCATCTGAGGCTGGAAGAAAACAAAACATAGATGATGCAATACCGATAAAATCAGTGGGAAAAGGGGTAGGCCTATAGATGAGAATCAATTATATTATTATATAAATCACATAAATATGCAGATGTAAAGCGTCTTCCTGCATGCACTACTCTACTAAATCTACTCTATCAAGGAATATAACATTATGATCTCTTTGAAAGAGCCTTAATCCACCAAATTCATAATCCCCTAGCCCAACCCACACACAGATTCAACGCAGCTCAAAATCGATTTAACGTTAAGATCATTCTCAGAATGTAATATAATGTTCTATACAATGAATTAACCTCTAAGTGAGTCAAATTAGTTATTTGCCGATTGTAGTTACAACAAACAGTGTGTCCTGACTGACCTCCCCTTGATCAAAATACTGTAAAATTACTGTTGCCCTCACTAACCCACTCCTCCGTTGTTCCTCCCTCTCTCTCTCTCTCTCTCTCGCTCTCTCTCTCTCGCTCTCTCGCTCTCTCTCTCTCTCTCTCTCTCTCTCTCTCTCTCTCCTCTCTCTCTCTCTCTCTCTCTCTCTCTCTCTCGCCTCTGGGCTTATGTAACACTGCAGTTCTGCAAAGCTGCTGATGTGACAGATCCAGGTACACACTCACACACACACACTGGCCTAATTGCGCTGTACTCCCTGCGCGTGTGGTTGTGCTGTACAGAAGTGTATCATCATGACACCGATTTTAACAAGGGGCCAGAGCCCTATATATTCAATGATGTCGGTTTCTAATGGACACCTCTGCTATAGGGACGTCCTTCATTGTATCTGGGGCGGATCGTGTCGTGGTTTGGGCAGCGCATTTCTGTCTGTCTTTCTGTATTTAAACTCACAGTGATAGATGACAAGGGAGAGGGGTGGGGGAGGTAGAGGGAGATAGAGAGAGCTTGGGCAGGCTGGAGCAGTGAAACAGAGACAGGTCATGCTGGCAAGCCATGTGACCTGCCCAGCTGTTGTTGTTTGTTGAAACTAAAATGCAAGGGCAGGATAAAGGGAGGGGGGGGGGGGGGGGGGGGGGGGCTGGAGGAGGAACGGGATAGAGAGGCGAAACATGTGAGGGCTGACTAGACGGAGGATGACATGTCTTTAACGAGGGGGGGTTTCATCTTGTACACACAATGTAACCAGCGACAAGCCATCGTTCTGCAGCAGGGGATAGAGAATCCCCCGCTGCACACACACACACACACACACACACACACACACACACACACACACACACACACACACACACACACACGAGAGAGGGAGATGAAGACCGGCTCAGAGAAGTGCGAGAGAGGTAGCTCAGGCACACACACACACACACACACACACACACACAACACACACACACACACACACACACACACACACACACACACACACACACACACACACACACACACACACACACACACACACACACACACACACACACACAAACCAGAACACACACACCTCTCCCTTGCACCGATCCAGCCCAGTAGATTTATGTTGCCTCTCCCTCTGTCCCTCTCTCTCTTTCCCTCTCAATCTCTCTCTCTCTCTCTCTCTCTCTCTCTCTCTCTCTCTCTCTCTCTCTCTCTCGCTCTCTTTCTTTCACTCTGTCTCTCTCTCTCTCTCTCTCTCTCTCTCTCTCTCTCTCTCTCTCTCTCTCTCTCTCTCTCTCTCGCTCTCTCTTTCTTTCTCTCTGTCTCTCTCCCTTACTGCAGCCACATTCTGCTGCCCTGCTGAGAACAGAGGACAGTGTGAACACCAAGTCGGAGGTTCAGGGAGTCGTGCTTCTGCGCAGACATCCACGCACTGCAGGCTGAGATCCACACAGGAAAGGCACGGAGAGGGAGAGTGACAGAGAGAGAGGGAGCGAGAGAGAGAGAGAGAGAGAGGGAGCGAGAGAGAGAGGGAGAGAGAGAGAGAGAGAGAGAGAGAGAGAGAGAGAGGGAGAGGGGGGGGGGAGAGAGAGAGAGAGAGAGAGAGAGAGAGAGGGAGCGAGAGAGAGAGGGAGAGAGAGAGAGAGAGAGAGAGAGAGAGAGAGAGAGAGAGAGAGAGAGAGGGAGCGAGAGAGAGAGGGAGAGAGAGAGAGAGAGAGAGATGAGAGAGAGAGAGAGAGATTAAGAGACAGAGAGCAAGACACAGGTAACGAGTGGGCCGCATCAGAAGGACAACTTCACGATGGGGAAGGATGAAATTGCGTCGCCGGCTGCACTGTTGATTATGGGATACCGTAGTTAGGAGGGGAGAAGACACTCTATCAAATAGAGACCACTGCCTATATTCTCAGTCTTGGGACCCCAGACAGGGAGAATGTTCTTATTATGGGATAGATAGACAGGCTTCATTGTTACCATGGATACTAACATGCGAAAATTCACAGTGAGAAGATGGTTTTCAATTTATTT